>NW_011485306.1:10625-11673 GCF_000754665.1 Bison bison bison | reverse complement strand
GAAGGTGAAAAGTATGAAGGAACATCATGAGTTCAGGACCCAGAGGTAGAGAGGAATTTTTGGAGCATAATGGGAGTTAGGCAAGACAAGACTACCTAGAAAATGATGACTTAAGATAACTTCCTGAAACTTTTAATTCTCTTAGAGCCTCAAGCACACTGTGAACAGGATCTGGAAGACAAACTAAGGTACTTGGAGCCGAGGGCCTAAAGACTTCTCCAGCATAGGAGGCTGCTTTCCTTTCCTAGGGCTCCCTTAACAAAGAACCACACACTGGGGTGGCTTAGAACAGGATCAATTTATTGTTTCACAGCTCTGGAGGCCAGAAGTCTGAAATTAACATGTTAACAGGGCCATGTTGTGTCTGAAACCTGCAGGAGAGAATCATTCCTCCCATCTCCCTACCTCCTGGGGGTGCTGACAGTCCTTGGCATTCCTTGGTTTGTAGCTGCATAGCTCCAATCTCTGCCTGTGTTGTTACATGGGTTTATTCCCTGTTGATCTCTTGTCTTCAGATGATGTTTTATTTTTTTCTTTTAAAATTTATTTTCTTTTCTTATTTTGTTGCTCTGCGTCTTCGTTACATTGTACGTGCTTAGTTGCTGCATGCAGGATCTAGTTCCCTGACCAGGGATCTAACCCAGGTCCTTATTGGGAGTGTAGAGTCTTAGCCACTAGACCAACAGTTCAGTTTAGTTCAGTTCAGTCACTCAATTGTGTCCAACTCTTTGCAACTCCATGGATTGCAGCATGGCAGGCTTCCCTGTCCATCAACAACTCCCAGAGCTTGCTCAAACTCATGTTCATCTAGTCGGTGATGCCATCCAATCATCTCATCCTCTGTCATCCCCTTCTCCAACCTTCAATCTTTCCCAGCATCAGAGTCTTTTCCAAGGAGTCAGTTCTTCACGTCAGGTGGCCAAAGTATTGGAGCTTCAGAATCAACATCAGTCCTTCCAATGAATATTCAGGACTGATTTCCTTTAGGATTGACTGGTTGGATCTCCTTGCAGTCCAAGGGACTCTCCAACACCACAGTTCAAAAGCA
>NW_011485306.1:9340-10119 GCF_000754665.1 Bison bison bison | reverse complement strand
ATTTGATTAGGGACCTACCCTATTCTAGTATCATCATAGCTAAATGTATCCTCGATGACCCTATTTCTAAATAAGGTCACATTCTGAGGCAATTGGAGTGATAACTTCAACATCTCTTGTGGAAAGACATGATTCTACCCATAACAAAGGTACAGTTTGATTTTTTTAGCCACTGCAAACAAATACATTGACTTTCTTCAAGATATTATTGTGTCTCTGGGCCATCAACTCAATTATCTGTAGCGCCTATTCTACTGTGTATGTACAAGCACATCAACCTAGCCTTTATTTTTGCCGTGTTCCCTTAAAAATCCTCTTTTTGGCTTCTAAGAAAAAAGCACTCTGCTACTGTGTGTTAAATATGCAGTACCCTTAGGCTTGGATTTTGAGAACAGAACTTACGGGTTGGGATCTACTGTTTGATTGTCAACCATGGCAATTGCTTTCTGAAATTTTTTGTTTTTTATGAATCTTAAAGAAATATTTACTGATAAAAATCATAATAGATTATATCAAACACTAATATTTTATAAAGCTTAAAACAATAGGTTATAATATAGCATTTTATGCATATGTATTATATGCATATGGATTAAGACTATTTTGTTTGCTTATTTGTTTTTATTTTTATTTTTTTAATTTAAACTTTTTATTTTTATTTTTTATATGATATTATACATGTTTTAATGCCATTCTCCCAAATCATCCTCCCCCCTCTCCCACAGAGTCCAAAAGACTGTTCTATACATCTGTGTCTCTTTTGCTGTCTCATATACAGG
>NW_011485306.1:4847-5171 GCF_000754665.1 Bison bison bison | reverse complement strand
AGGTTGCACAGAGTCGGGCACGACTGAAGCGACTTAGCAGCAGCAGCAGGATTGAAGATAAGTAGGACATCAAATTCCATTTTGAATGTGCTTCTTTGAAGATGCTTGTGGATATGTCTAAGTGGAAATATCAAATAGGTAGCTGGAGTCTAAAGCTCAAGGGAAAGGTCTGAGCTGGTGGTGTCTATTTGGAATCATCAGCATATAATTGATGTTTAAAGCTATGAGCCCCAATATTTTCTAGGATAGTGTTCCTCAATCCTGATTGTGCTATTGACTCATCTAGGAAGATTTTTTTTTTATATTTCTTTTTTTAATTTATTT
>NW_011485306.1:0-564 GCF_000754665.1 Bison bison bison | reverse complement strand
AGCAGGTATTATTATCTTTGGTGACAATTAGGCCCAGAGATAGGTAGATTAGGCAGGATCCATCCATCCAGAGTATATGAAATAAAAGGAAGAGGAAGTCAGGTAACAATGATGGAGATTCACCTGAGCACGACACTGATGTTTCTGAGGTTGATCTATTTCAGCTGCAATTTATAGTATGCAATTTATATTATCTGGGATGCAATTTATATTGTTATAAACAACACCAGTTCAGTTCAGTTCAGTCGCTCAGTCGTGTCCGACTCTTTGCGACCCCATGAACCGCAGTACGCCAGGCCTCCCTGTCCATCACCAACTCCCGGAGTCCACCCAAACCCATGTCCATTAAGTCAGTGATGCCATTCAACCATCTCATCCTCTGTCGTCCCCTTGTCCTCCTACCCTCAATCTTTCCCAGCATCAGGGTCTTTTCCAATGAGTCAGTTCTTTGCATCAGGTGGCCAAAATATTGGAGTTTCAGCTTCAACATCAGTCCTTCCAATGAACACTCAGGACTGATCTCCTTTAGGATGGACTGGTTGGATCTCCTTGCAGTCCAGGGGA
>NW_011485305.1:4365-5432 GCF_000754665.1 Bison bison bison | reverse complement strand
GGGGGGAGGAGCCAAGATGGCGGAGGAATAGGACAGGGAGAACACTTTCTCCCCCACAAATTCATCAGAAGAACATTTAAACACCGAGTAAATTCCACAACTTCTGAATGCCGGCAGAGGACATCAGGCACCCAGAAAAGCAACCCATGTCTTCCAAAGGAGGTAGGAAAAAATATAAAAGACAAAAAAAGAGACAAAAGAGGGAGGGACAGAGCTCCCTCCCGGGAAGGGAGTCTTAAAAAGAGAGAAGTTTCCAAACACCAGGAAACCTTCTCACTGCCAAATCTGTGACAAGCCTTGGAAGCACAGAGGGCAACATAACAGGGAGGAAAAATAAACAAACAATTAAAACCTGCAGATTATGAGCCCTACGGTAACTCCCCCAGTGGAGAAGCAGTGCACACGCCTGCATATGCCACAAGCAAGCGGGGGCTGGGCAGGGAGGCACGGCGCGGCACGGGCTGCATCGCTTCGAGTAAGAATCTGGCCTGAATACCCCGAGCGCTGAGTGAAATAATTTGGGCTAGCAAACCAGACTCTGGGATATCTACCACGCGAAAAGCCAGCCCTAACCGAAGACACCACCAGGCCTGCGCATGGACAAAGGACTGAACAGAGATAGCCAGCTGCAGACCATCCCCCTCTGGTGACAGGCAGCCAGAGCTGGAAGGGGGCAATCGCAGCCCCAGAGAGACATTATCTACAAAACGGTAAGCAGGCTTCTTTGCTAACTAAAACTTCTTGGGGGTCTGGACGGTCAACATCCTCCTGAGAAGATGCACCGGTTGTACACCTAGATAACTGAGCCATGGGGAGGTGATAAGTCACGGCAACCATGCTCGCAAAATGCAGGCCCAACCGAGTCTGCACCTCTGAGGAGTACACCTGAACCTGAGCAGCTTAGACCTGGGAGCTGCAAGAAGTCCAGGGCCGGCCACGGATGGTTCCTGGTGGAGCAACCTAGAACCTGAGCAGTGTGGGCAGGGAGGCTACACGCACCGTGAGTTGGGGCAGACCCAGTGTGGCTGAGGCATTGCGAGCACACGCCAGTGTTATTTGTTTGCAGC
>NW_011485305.1:0-638 GCF_000754665.1 Bison bison bison | reverse complement strand
GTGGAAGAAATGGACAAATTCTTAGAAAAGTACAACTTTCCAAAACTCGACCAGGGAGAAATAGAAAATCTTAACAGACCCATCACAAGCACAGAAATTGAAACTGTAATCAAAAATCTTCCAGCAAACAAAAGCCCAGGTGCAGACGGCCTCACAGCTGAATTCTACCAAAAATTTAGAGAAGAGCTAATGCCTATCCTACTCAAACTCTTCCAGAAAATTGCAGAGGAAGGTAAACTTCCAAACTCATTCTATGAGGCCACCATCACCCTAATACCAAAACCTGACAAAGATCCCACAAAAAAAGAAAACTACAGGCCAATATCACTGATGAACATAGATGCAAAAATCCTTAACAAAATTCTAGCAATCAGAATCCAACAACACATTAAAAAGATCATACACTATGACCAAGTGGGCTTTATCCCAGGGATGCAAGGATTCTTAAGTATCCTCAAATCAATGTAATACACCACATTAACAAATTGAAAAATAAAAACCATATGATTATCTCAATGGATGCAGAGAAAGCCTTTGACAAAATTCAACATCCATTTATGATAAAAACTCTCCAGAAAGCAGGAATATAAGGAACATACCTCAACATAAATAAAAGCTATATATGAACAAACCCACAG
>NW_011485304.1:4755-5201 GCF_000754665.1 Bison bison bison | reverse complement strand
GAGGGAGGAAGGAGACAGAGGTGGCCAGGAGGATAAAGGGGGGGATCAAAAGGAGAGAGACAGATCCAGTTCAGATCAGTTCCCTAAGTGTTCTCCACAGTCCGGAACATACAGAGATTCACAGAGTTGGGTAGAGAAGAGAAGGAGGAGGGAAGAGATACAGGCTACCTGATGGAGAAAAAGGAGAGTCCAAAGGGGGAGAGAAAAGTCAAGCCAGTAATCTCGCTTCCAAGTCAAAATGGGTACTGAAGACTGGGTTCTTAAAGGTACAAAATTGATAGCAAATACCAAAAAGCAAAGCTTAAAAATCTAGAGTAGAGGTTGGATTCTCAAAAATACAATATTAAAAAAAAAAGTCACAAAAATTATAAAATATATATATATATAAAGTTTGCTTTCAAAAATAGGGTCCTTTTGTTTGCAAAGTAATGGTAGGTAATAAAAAT
>NW_011485304.1:0-497 GCF_000754665.1 Bison bison bison | reverse complement strand
GTCTTCAACACCACAGTTCAAAAGCATCAATTCTTCGGCACTCAGCCTTCTTCACAGTCCAACTCTCACATCCATACATGACCACAGGAAAAACCATAGCCTTGACTAGACAAGCCTTTGTTGGCAAAGTAATGTCTCGTTTTTGAATATGCTATCTAGGTTAGGTCATAACTTTCCTTCCAAGGAGTAAGTGTCTTTTAATTTCATGGCTGCAGTCACCATCTGCAGTGATTTTGGAGCCCAGAAAAATAAAGTCTGACACTGTCTCCACTGTTTCCCCATCTATTTCCCATGAAGTGATGGGACCAGATGCCATGATCTTTGTTTTGTGAATTCGTTTGTGGGCTTTAAGCCAACTTTTTCACTCTCCACTTTCACTTTCATCAAGAGGCTTTTGAGTTTCTCTTCACTTTCTGCCATAAGGGTGGTGTCATCTGCATATCTGAGGTTATTGGTATTTCTCCTGGCAATCTTGATTCCAGCTTGTGTTTCTTCCA
>NW_011485303.1:11045-11403 GCF_000754665.1 Bison bison bison | reverse complement strand
ACTGGAAAAACCATAGCTTTCACTACATGGACCTGTTTTGATAAAGTCTCTGCTTTCTAATATGCTGTATAGGTTGGTCACAGTATTTCTTCCAAGGAGCAAGTGTCTTTTAATTTCATGGCTGCAGTTACCATCTGCAGTGATTTTGGAGGCCCCCACTCTCAAAAAAAAGTATCTCACTATTTCCATTGTTTCCCCAACTATTTGCCATGAAGTGATGGGACCGGATGACATGATCTTCGTTTTCTGAACGTTGAATTTTAAGCCAGCCTTTTCACTCTCCTGTTTCACTTTCATCAAGAGGCTCTTTAGTTCTTCTTCACTTTCTACCATAAGGCTGGTGTCAATTGCATATCTT
>NW_011485303.1:9324-10945 GCF_000754665.1 Bison bison bison | reverse complement strand
CCTCCATCCATAGTTCTCAGGCATTCTGTCTATCATATCTACTCCCTTGAATCTATTTGTGACTTCCACTGTGTCATAAGAGATTTGATTTAGGTCATACCTGAATGGTGTCTCATGGTTTTCCCTACTTTCTTCCATTTAAATCTGAATTTGGCAGTAAGGAGTTCATGATCTGAGCCACAGTCAGCTCCTAGTGTTGTTTTTGCTGACTGTATAGAGGTTCCCCATCTTCAGCTGCAAAGAACATAATCAATCTGATTTCAGTATTGACCATCTGGTGATGTCCTTGTGTTAGAGTCATCTCGTGTTGTTGTAAGAGGGCGTGTCAACTAAAAGTGATGTACAACTTGAGAGTTGCAAGTTAAGTTTTATTTGGGGAAAATGAGGACAGCAGCCAGGAAGACAGCATCTCAGATAGCTCTGACAGGTGTCCAGAGATCTTTGACTATTAAGACCTAGTCCAGTAATAGCACATTGAGCGGCGTATCAGCAAAAACCTTCCTCAGAACGGGGAATGAGCCTTCCCAGCAACGTGGGACCATATGGTCATGAAATGTCCTGCAAAGTATGGTCATATTTGCTAAATGGTCATATCAATAGAGTAGTCTGAGCAGTCTGAGAGACTGCTCCAAAGCAGCAGTGGGGGAAGTTCAATATATAAGGTTTTGGTGAAGGGGAAGTTCAATACCATGAAGCACTCATTTCACAAAAGGTTTTTTGTTAGTCATGAGGATCTGATGTCACCATGAAGGGATTTAGTGCTTCTTTGGATAGGAGGAGGTGCAAGGATTGAGATCATAAAATCTGTTCCTAAAAACATCCAACTCTGTACAGACCCGTCCTACCAGAGTCCCTGGAGCAGAGTGCCTCGCTCCACTCTGAAGTCCCTCTGAGGCTGTTGAAAGTCAATAGCTTTAGCAGAATGGGGTTCAATCTCCATGCAGGCAGAGGGTAAATGCCTTTGCCGTTCACTCATTGGCAATGCCCTTAATAAGTGACAATTTGTAGTTGACACGGCCCTCTTGTGGTCATACATCCAATCATGTTTTGGGGGGCATTTCATGAACATTTTGTCTTGTGTTGCTGGGAGGGCTTGTTCTCAGTTGTGAAGAAGGCTTTTGCTGACAGGTCACTCAATGTGCTATTAGTGGATTAGGTCTCCATAGTCAAAGATCTCTGCAGACCTGTCTTCTAGTTATGGTCCAGGAAAGTATTCCTTCTTGTTGCATCTTCCCATATCTCAGTTCAGTTCAGTCACTCAGTCGTGTTCGACTCTTTGCGACCCCATGGACTGCAGGATGCTAGGGCTCCCTGTCCATCACCAACTCCCAGAGCTTACTCAAACTCATGTCTATCGTGTCCGTGACGCGATCCAACCATCTCATCCTCTGTCGTCCCCTTCTCCTCCTGCCTTCAGTTGTTCCCAGCATCAGGGTCTTTCCCAATGAGTTAGTTCTTGACATCAAGTGGCCAAAGTATTGGAGTTTCAGCTTTAGCATCAGTCCTTCCAAAGAATATTCAGGACTGATTTCTTTTAGGATTGACTAATTTGATCTCCTTGCAGCCCAAGGGACTCTCAAGAGTCTTGTCCAACATGACAGTTCAAAAGCATCAATTCTTC
>NW_011485303.1:4667-6093 GCF_000754665.1 Bison bison bison | reverse complement strand
AAGAGGGAAAAGTGATCTTAAAGGATAGATTTCTCACTCAGTCGGCTCCAGATATCCGCCGTAAGCTATTAAAACAGGCGTATGGACCAAATCAGTCTTTAGATACTCTGTTACAACTGACTCAGACAGTCTATTACGGTAGGGAATATGAGGAAAAGAAAGAAAGGCAAAAAAAGACAAAGGAAAAGGCGGAAGCCTTCGCCATGGCTATGAAAAACGTTCTTAAACAGCCTGAGAAAAATGCCCAGAGGGCCCAGGTGAAAAGGGATGGGCTTGCTACTGCTGTGGAAAGGAGGGGCACCTCAAGCGGGATAGCCTTCAGACATCTAAGCCGCCCCCGGCTCCATGTCCGGTCTGCAAAGGACCACACTGGAAGAGAGACTGCCCTCAGAAGCCTAGGTCTCCGGGGTCGGACTCTCAAGACAATCAGGACTGAAGGTGCCCGGGGGTCCCCACACAAGCTCCCGTCCTAATTACACCTGAGGAACCCCGGGTATTAATAGTTGTGGGGGGCCAATCCGTCGATTTCCTTTTAGATACCGGGGCAACTTATTCTGTGCTTACTGAAGCCCCTGGCCCACTTTCTTCCCTATCCGCTTCCATAATGGGACTGTCTGGACGAGCCAAAAGGTATTATTTCAGTTATTCTTTATCTTGCAACTGGGATTCTGTGCTGTTTTCACACGAGTTTCTGATTGTGCCAGAATCTCCCTCACCCCTTTTGGGAAGGGATATACTGAGCAAGGTCCATGCCTCTGTTTTCATGAATATGGAGCCCTCCCTTTCTCTCCTTTTAGTTGAAACACCCACCGGGAGAAATAATCAGTCTGTGAGAGTTAATAAGCCTTTTTCTTATCAAGAAATACAAAGAATCAAGGAGGATCTGGGAGACTATTTAGAGGACCCAGAAAAATATATTAGAGCTTTTAAAGGTGTTACTTTGCTTTATGACCTCACTTGGAAGGATGTGATGTATATCTTGGGACAAACGCTGACTCCTGAGTCAAAGACTCGAGTTTTGGGAAAAGCGGTTGCTTATGGAGATGAGTGGCTTGGTAATGAATCAGTAGGGAAGAGGGAGAACGAGATAGCGGCCCTCCCCACTGGGAATCAGGCGGTCCCAACTGTAGAACCAGACTGGGACTACAACACAGCTAAAAGAAGATGGGATCAGAGTCATTTTGTTAGATGTACTCTTGAAGGACTTAGGCAGGTGTGTTCTGAACCTTTAAACTATGACAAATTGGCAGATATAGAACAGGAAGAGAAAGAAGCTCCTGGTAAATTCCTAGATAGACTGAGAGAAGGCCTTTGCAGATTCACTGAGATTGATCCCGAAAGTGAAGAGGGAAAAGTGATCTTAAAGGATAGATTTCTCACTCAGTCGGCTCCAGATATCCGCCGTAAGCTATTAAAACAGGCGTAT
>NW_011485303.1:0-944 GCF_000754665.1 Bison bison bison | reverse complement strand
TAATTTTACTCAACAGGCATTACAAGATTCTCAAAAGGCTATTTCAGCTCTTAATGCTGAACAAGCACAAATTAGAAAGGTGGTTTTACAAAACAAATTGGCTCTAGATATTCTGACAGCTGCACAAGGAGGAACTTGTGCCATTATTCATACCCAATGCTGTACATATATACCTGATATGAACACGAATGTTACTCATTTTACTAACCACATGAACAAGATGATTAGGGCCATGGACACTCCTGAAGCCTCAATTGCTTCACTTTGGAAAACGTTAACTAGTTCCCCATGGTGGACAACTATCTTAATTACGATAATTCTGGTTGTTTTGTTCTTGCTGTTTGCTCCCTGCATCTGTAATTGTATAACTGGATTTGTTTCTAGCCTCATGAAAGCTTTTAAGTTACAAATGGTTGCTCAAACTCCTGCTACTACTGTAGCTTCCTCCAGCTACTATTTGGGGGCCCCTGGATCAGATATCCTCAATATGAGGATTAGGAGAATATGTTGCCTCACCAATTTAGGGACAACGCCCCTTGTCAGCTCCAAAGTAGTTATGGAATGAGAACGACGCCCCTTTTCCCTAGGCAACATAATTCTCCTAAAAGAAAAGGGGGGAATGAGAGGGTAACAGGCAGGAAGGCCAGGGGTCTCCAAATAGAGGAAATAGCCTGCAGGTGTCAGACATTTTTATCCCTCTTAAGCGGCAGGAGGAAACAAACTAGCAATATTTTTCCTTCTCTATACAAATTTAAAGGGAGGTTTCTCTTAAAATATTGTGTTGCCATAATGACACCGGGTTTCGCCTGAAGTGAGCTATTCTCGAGTCTAGAGATAACCAATGCCTTTTTCTTATGGAAATGTTTGTCTTAAGCTATGCTAATGTACTATGCCTTTACCCCAAACTCTGTCTCCAAGTCGGTTCAGCCTCTTGGCCCAGAACC
>NW_011485302.1:29578-29970 GCF_000754665.1 Bison bison bison | reverse complement strand
GCCTCCCGCGAGTTCTCTATATGGAGCACTGCAGAGGCTCCAACTCAGTCCATGTTAACCCTACTTAGCAGAAATGAGAACATGTGAGACAAAGCAAGGGCAGGGGTGGAGCGGGTGTGGTAGGAGTGAGGTGGCAGGCAGGCAGACCTCCTCCCCTGAATGCGGCACTTCCCCTTCATTTAGGGCTTCAGATGTGCTGTAGGTGGAATCTGCACACATATCAATGTGTGTATGTGGAATCTAGAAAAAATGGTACAGATGAACCTATATGTGGGGCAGGAATAGAGACATAAATGTACAGAACACATGTGTGGGCAGAGAGTGGGGGGTGGATAAATTGGGAGATTGGGATTGACATATATATACACTGTGTGTGTGCTAAGTCGCTTCAG
>NW_011485302.1:25947-27862 GCF_000754665.1 Bison bison bison | reverse complement strand
GGTGAAAGAAATGAAAATCTTCAGAAAATAAGTTATATATACACTAATTTTATCCATCTATTCACATATCATATAGATATGATATATGAATTATTTTGTATATAGTATATGCATTGTTGCTGTTCAGTCACTGTTGTGTTCGACTCTTTGTGACCCCATGGACTGCAGCATGCCAGGCTTCTCTGTCCTTCGCTATATCCCAGAGTTTGCTCAGACTCATGTCCATTGAGTCGATGATGCCATCCAACCATCTCGTCCTCTGTCATCTTCTTCTCCTTCTGCCCTTAACGTTTTCCAACATCAGGGTCTTTTCCAATGAGTCATCTCTATGCATCAAGTGGCCAAAGTATTGGAGCTTCAGCATCAGTCCTTCCAATGAATATTCAGGATTGATACACTATATGCATATAAAAATTATTTGCGTGCATATACACACACAAATAAATAGCAAATGTGCCAAGAAGCTGCTATTTTGGGAAAGCATGCTGAAACTCCTTACACAAATAAAATGCATTGTATTGACTTTTAGATTTGGACTTTACCCAAAGCTCATTTTTTTAATGCCAGGGACCAGGAAAATCCTTTGTCTGACTCTCTTAATACTAGTACAGTTTCTTTGTAGCCCTTAGAGCTTGACCATCTGGTGATGTGCCTGAACTATGTCCATGTGAACAGATTCTGAAGGACCAAATTCTCTCTATCTTGAGAAAGCTGAGGTAGAGGCATTTGTCTCTGCTCTCAGGGCCACAGCGTGAGTGAGTCCTCTTACCCACTGTCCCCTAAAATGATAGCCCTTCCTTGGTGCTCAAAGAGCCTCTTCCTCAAAATTCTTGTGTGTCACCCCAGAGATTAGGCATAGAAGCCCAAGCCAAGCAAAATAAGTAGCTAACATTTGAAGCAGAACTGCATTTCCTCCCTTCTCTAAGAACTGAAGGCCTGCTGTCGGAAAACTTGGCCCCTATGGAAAGCAATCAGTTTGTAGATTCGCTGCTCTAAGTGGAGGCAGAGTTTACTTAGTATGAATTGTGCTTGGTAAGAGTGCCTCATTAGAGCTGGTGCATGGGGTGTGAGTGTGTGTGTGTGTGTTCCCACATGCACACATTTGTGCCAGAGCGGGGGCACATGCATGAATGCAAACATGCACATAAACGCATATATAAACCAGAGAGAAAAACACAGCACTTGAAATTGATTATTGTTCTCAGGAAACATTCAGATATCGATCTTCCTCTTTCTTAACAGGTCAAGATACTAGATGCATCTTGTAAGTCAAGAAAAGGAGCTTGGAAATAAACAGTGCTGCCATTTTCCTTCTCTGCCTATCCAAATCTTCCCTACTCCCAAACTCTTAGAATCTTCTACTGAAGAAGGTCTCTGAAGCCTGGGGGTGGAGGGAGGGGAAGGTGCATGACCCCACTGTTCCCTCTCTCCCCAGCACAGGGTCAGGGCTTGGACAGAACCCTCCATAGCTCTCCTGGACAAAGAAGCCTTGTTTTTTCCCTAAGATCTCAGGAGCCTCATTGGTATTCTGCAGGGGCCTCCAGGCCTGGGGGTGGAAAGGGGGTCAGACCCAGGGAACAATGGAAGAACTGTTTGTTTAGCCCAAAGTAAGGAGAACCATCCTCCCAAGCAAGTGACCATCCTGTGCCCACTGACTCACCCCACCTTTTTTATCCTGGAAAGGGCTAAAATGGTGGTGCAGGTGAGATCAGGAATGAAAAAACTTGAACTCTTGCTAACGAAACAGAATTCCAGTCTAAGTTTCAGCTGATGCTCCCTCCAGGGTTGTAAAGATCAGGGGGAAAGCCTCGTTAGTCCATCTGATCCCTGTATCATCCAAATAACCAGAGTATCATATAGTAGTGTTCTTAACTGGGGTATAAAGGGCTAAGCCTTGGGAGCAACTCTGAATCAT
>NW_011485302.1:25345-25804 GCF_000754665.1 Bison bison bison | reverse complement strand
GCTTTACTGTCACTCGAAGCAAGGTACAAGAAAGACCTAGGCTTTAATGAATCTCTAACGTGGAGCTGAAATTAAATGGTCCTGAGTATATCTATCACTCTTCAGCTATAAATAGTTCAACAATATCAGCATAAGATGTCCATCTCTTCACATTGAAATGAAATGTTTGTTCTGAGGGCATTTAAGTTCAGCAGAAGTGAAGAATCTCCACCAGTCAGCCAGAGCAAAAAATCAAATTTTGGATTCCAACTGGGAAAAACTCAGAACATGCAAGAAATTGTGTCATCAAAGGAGTTTACAATCAAAACATTCTGAGGAAGGTTCATTGGGTTCCCTTTAATTTGGGGTTGTGTGAACAATAACCTAAAGCCAAAAGGTCTCCATTTCAGAAGACTTCATGGTTGAAAAGTTACCAGTTTGATTCAGGAAGGCCATGAGGGATTCTGTAGAACCTCCTTG
>NW_011485302.1:23800-25027 GCF_000754665.1 Bison bison bison | reverse complement strand
ATATGGAATCTTAGCTCCCTGACCAGGAATTGAACTTGTGCCCCCTGCATTGGAAGGCAAAGTCTTAACCACTGGACTGCCAGGGAAGTCCCTAAACCACCTGACTTTGATGAGAGATCATACAGAAAAATAATGACCTTCCCCAGGGTTTTCCTTTTCATTCATTGAATTCAGTACAATTATTAAGCATATGGCAATAACCTAGATACTGTGGGAGACAAAAGGGAACTATAAGGCCTAGTCCCTTCCTTCAGAAACCTTTCAGTCTTGGGGAGAACAAACATATCGGCAAATCAAAGACCAAAGCTACCTACAATCTAGTATTAAAATGTGTATAACCAAGCCCTGTGGGCAAAATGTAAGCAAAGGGGAAATATTCAGTGTTGGCTAGATGTATCTGTGAACTCCCAAAACTAATCAATCTGTGATAGAACTTCAAGTCCTTCTCATTAATGCTCTTCACAGGAATCTGACAAGGATCAACAGGACTGCTGTGACTCTCGTCCATATTTCTGTCTATCCAGAAATAGATACTGGGTTGTACTGGGTTGATTCTGATGCTGTCTCTTTAAGCAGGAGCCAAGAGCTCCCAAGCCCTCCCTCCTTTCCCATGCCCTGGGCATGCCTCAAGGACAAGCTCCATGATGGAAATTCAGTTTGAATCTGGGAACCCATCAAAGGGAGGAAAGGAAGGTCTTTGATCAAAAGGGATGATAGAAAGAGACCAATTGTGCCTTGCACAAATCCCAGCCTGTCCCTTGAATCCAGCTGACAAAGGGAGAGATAGAAGAACCCTATACAATAGAGCTAAACAACAGGCAGGCTCATTGAGTGAAAAACTGGCCCCATCTCTCTAAGTCTCTAATCTGAGCTACAGTTTTACCCTCCTCCCAGAACCCACCCCTTAACCTCACCCCATGAACAGAGGCTCACTTGATCAGGACCTATCGCAGTTGACAGGGCCAAGATGCTAGAGCAGCCGTGACTGGTACCAGGAATGGATGGGGATGAATGGGTGGGTTCTAGGAGTAAAACAACAATCATCAGGAGGTGCCAGAGACAAAGACTTTTGCTTCTGGCTTTATCCAAATCAGACAAAGCCCTGCTTGTAATCTTGTCTTTCCTACATGAAATCAGCACTTATACCATGTTCAAGTGCTGGAAAGGGGCTCTGTAGCCACTGAGGCATGAAAATCCAAGCTTGCTAGATAGTCAAGTCATGCAGAC
>NW_011485302.1:20690-23700 GCF_000754665.1 Bison bison bison | reverse complement strand
ATGCACACATGCGTGGGTGTACACGTGCATTGATGTATGCCAACTTGTACCCAAACATTGGGAGGCTGGGGTAGAGACTGGATTGTCAAACTCTCTCCCTGACATGTTGTCCTCACTTTGCCCACTTCTGGGAAAATGAAAGAGAAGCAACTGGCACTAAACTGAGAGACAAGAGTTTCCATACTTCCTTCCTTAGCCCAGTCTCCCACCAATTCCTGCTCTTCCCTTGGTTGCGGTGTGAAGCTGATCTAGGGAACCTTGTTCTCTTCCTTGGGATGTCACTGACTCCTTTCCAGAGCCTGGCCTGGCAGAAAGCTCAGAGGCCAGTGCAGAGCTGAGTGATCACCTTTAGGACCATTTTAAAATAACCAAGGAGTTTTTGATGAGAGTTTGACACTGGGCAAGCCCTGACAGTGGGAAGGGAAAGGAAAGCTACTCTATTCACCTGCCAAGGCTGCTGTTATCTTTCCCAATCAGTTTACTGCCCTAACTTGAAGTTTTCCGGACCTGAAGTTCTGTGGGCAAGGAGGGCATTTCTACTGTTGCTTTCTTTCAACACCAAGAACCCTGGGGATGGTTTTCAAGGCTTCAAGGTAACACACAACAAGGGGAAAAGATGCCATTGGCTAGGGTTCTGCTTTCATGGGTTTGGAGACTGTATTTTCCCTCCTACCCATTTCTCAAGGGTTTCTTGGGTCTATTTACTACTCAGAGAGATTTGAGAGCGTAGTTCTAGTTGTCAGGTTATTGAGTAAATTTCTGGCTTTCCTAGAAGAAACCCAGGGCAAAAGGCCCTTGAAGCAGAGCAGACCTTCCAATCTGCCTGGTTCTCCTCTGGCTCTGCCGGGCCGAGGTGAGGAGTGGGGTGGGGAAGGGTACATATGATCGTTTTAGTCAGTTTTAGTCAGTGTCTCTAGGAAAAGTACGTAAATGTGCTGGTTTCATCTGCTTTCTTTTTAGCTCCTGGCACTCTTGCAGCCTTCTTGCCATCATGATGGGATTCAGTTAGTCTTCAGGCATTTTGTAAAAACCTGGACCCCTGCTCTGCCTTCACACTTTTTGCCTGGGCTGCACTCACACTGTGAGCCAGCCAAAACTACACTGCTCAGCAAACAGCCACCTTTGGAGGGAGGCATCATAGTCTGGTTACCAGGGTAACAGCCACTGTTCTCAGACATCAGGCTTTGCAAGGGCCAATATTTTGCTGTTCAGTAATGCCATTGTGTTGCTAAGCAGAGAATAATCAGCTACTGCTCTTTGGCTCTTTTCCAGTTCCATTGTTATCCGAAAGACTCATTTGGAACATCCCTCTCCCAAATCAGGAAGAGGTTTAATGAACTATCATGTCCCTTGTAAATCTCTTGTGTGAACACTACAGAATTCCCTGTTCCTCTTACTTGATTCTCTGTGGTGGAGGTAGTGAGCTTCCTGTTCCTGGGGATGATGAAGAAGAAGCTGTAGGAACATTGGAGAAGGGAATTCTGCACTGAGAATTAGCTCAGACAGCTTCTAAAGTTCCTTCCAGTCCAATCCCAGATTCTATGATATAATTTGTCTAGTGCAGTAGTTAAACAGCAACACACTCCCTGTCAGAAGCAGTAGCAGTCCAGTACCTTGCTAGAGATGGTCTATTACAAAGTATTTGAAATATCAGTACTTTGCTATTGCATAACTGAAAACATAATGGCCACTCCATCATGTGCACCTAGCCCAAGTATGGCTCACCCTCAGAATAAGAGATCCCATATACAGCTTCGACTGTGCCCTCATCTGCAATAATCTTCCCTGGAGGAAATTATCCGCCTCTGTAACAGGAAAATGTCCCTATGGTCACCTGATTTTTCCTGCCTTTTCCTCAGGGCTTTTACTCCCTGAGGAAGTAATATTCAGCATCCTTCCTTACTCCCTCTCTGTTTTTCATTCACAACCTACCCAATCAGCTGCCCTGACTTCAGGTAAGGTTCTTGACATTACCTAGGACAGGAATTGAGTTCTTGTAATATTCACCTCTCATCTGGCCCCACTCAACTGGACAATTCTTGCCCAAGTGCTCCAAGTACATGCAAAGAAAGCTCAATCATTTCAGGAAGAATAAGAGACAGCCTGTACATGCATCATTGTATAATAATTAGTATTATTATTATTTATAACCATTATAGAGTTTGCCCATTTTCAAAGTACTCCCACATATTATTTTTTTTATTTTTATAACTCTGAAAGTAGACAAAGCAATTATCATTATCCCTATTTTCGAGATGATGATGTAATAATTCATAGCAACCTACCCAATGTCACGAAGTTCATAAGTAGCAGATCTGGGATTTGAACCTCATTATGTTCACTTCTAGTCCAGTGCTCATGCCTTCTTAATTATCTTGCCTGAATACATGCCTCAAGAGCTCTTTCAGTGTTTAAGGATGAAACAACCTAAAAACTGACACTAGCCTAATATAATTGAAAACCCATCTCCGTAGATGCTTTTGGAACCTTCTGGGTAATACATTTGATGGTGAACGCACAGGACAGTTGATTCTCATTTCATTTAGGACACATTCAAGCTGTTGCTCTTGTTTTGCCAAATGTGAGCAATGTCTACATGTTTCTGTGGCCTCCTGTATGGACAAAAATCCTTGTGCTCTGTACATCTCACACTGAGTGGACACTACAGGAGACCAGACCATGTAGCTTCTCTCTACGGAGATGCCCTCAGGACTCAACCAAGTCAGCAAGAGCCCTAAGGTCCCAGTAGCCTCCTTGTCATAGCAGGGATTTAGAATCTGAGTCATGCCCTCAGGAAGGCTAAGACTGTAATATTTACTAGATATGGTCACCCAAACAGGTGCATGCGTCGCACACACACACAGCAGTACCCATATCTCTTCCTTATGGTAAAGCCATTGAGGACTTTATTTTCATTTCCTGAACTTGAGATTGGCCTCCTCAGCCATGACGAAGCCTGAATCCATGTCACCCAATTTCATTCTGATGCCCCACAGGGTCCAAATTTTGT
>NW_011485302.1:20120-20590 GCF_000754665.1 Bison bison bison | reverse complement strand
TCTCCTCCTCCCCTTCTCCTCCCCTTGTCCCCACCTCCTCAGGATACTCCCTTCTCTAAGACCTCCATCTTCTCTTTCTGCTTTTCAGTGCCAATTGTCTCTTTTTCTTTTTTTCTTTCCCTCCTCCCTAAGGCTTGCCTATGTGGAATTTTGCTTTGCTGCAGAGACATCTGGAAATGTGGTTTGGGGGTGGAAATAAAAGAAAGAGGTCCTGCAAGCCTCCAACTGATCCTTGGGTCTATTTTGGTATGAGATGTGGCAGCATAAGTGTCGGAGGCCATGAAGGTGGTAGCCCTGGTGAGGCAGTCAGGGTCAAAACCCTAGATGTGATCTCCTAGTCCTTCTAACTCTGCCCCAACACCACCCCTCACACCTAGCTGCCCTTGACCCTACCCACCTTTACCCTCCCCCACCACTCTTTAGAAAATAAGCACTTCTCCCAACTCCTCCCATTCCAGTTTTAGAAACAC
>NW_011485302.1:17842-19397 GCF_000754665.1 Bison bison bison | reverse complement strand
GTTGGGGATGTGGGTGATTTCCATGGAAGGTAACTGACTTTGACAGAAGAACACAATCTGGGAAATAGGTAGTCAGTACCCCACCCTGAGAATAGAGTGTCATGAGAGAGCTGTATCCAGGGTGATGAGAGGCAAGGAGTGGGTTGAGGTAAAGCCATGGTTGTCAGTGAGGGTGGAGGGAAGGGGAAAGAAATATGGTCCTTGCCTCAAAGAAAGAAGCATGATGAAAAATAGCCAAATCAAGGAAATAATAATATGCAAAACCTAATATTTATTATTTCTAAAGACTGTGAAAGTATTTGAGTGCCCAGGACTAGGTGGGATTCACGTATGGAAGGTTTTCTAAAAGAACTGAATCTTAACCAGTGTCTATCAAACTGCTTGTTTGTGTTCCCTAGCCCTTCAGGAGCCTCAGAAAGACACAACTCTCTTAACTTTGAGGTCTGCATCCTCCCATGGATGGCCTTTGAGGAAACTGGTTGACATATAAGTGGAGGATTACCCTACAACTCCAGAGAAGTAAGGTATGCCCTCCCTTCCTTATTTTCCCCATGGCTTTGCCTTGGGGTAAGAAAGGAAAGGAAGGAGGTACTGAGCAGAGCCTAGAATCTTTCTATGAGGGGAGAGAGGCAAAATTGTGTCTTACAGTTTTCTCTTTGAGTTGAGACCTTGGTCACGTTTCTGGCTTGGGCTCTGCTGTTAGGAAATGGGTGAGTCTTCTGCAGATGCCCCTGTGGGTACCCCAAGTTCCTGAGTCCTGCTATAGTTGAGCAGAGAATCTAGAACTTTAGAGCCTCTGCTCTTATACCAGCCCCAAGAAGAAAGGATCCCTGTAAATGCTGCTCCTTTGGCAGAACCGTATAATAGTGGTTTTCTGGAGCAGGCCAGACTAAGGTCATACGACTGATGGCAGACGGTCCCAGGATCTCTGACCTCACCAGCCCTGTTCTCCAGCCATGGACTCTGCCTGCTGTGGGACTGTGCCAACAATTAACTTCTGGATGGATGTTGTCAAGAGAATGGCTCTGGAGGAGGAGGTCCAAAAAGAAGAAGTCACCAAATGCGTGCCCTTCGCTTCTCAGATGGCAGGAGCTGTGTCCAAACATCAATCTGATTGATATGATGAGGGAGATGGTTTTTCACAGCTTGAATAGGTGAGACACTTCTACATGCAAGGGAAATCACTCAGCCTGGGCGTCTCACAAATCTGTTCCCGGACTCCTACCAGCAGCCCTGGGGACTGCTAAGCTATTGGGAAGAAAAGATGTGCTCCTGATAAACTCACAGAGACCAATTTTTCAACTATATTCCCCTTAATACACATTTCTCCTCTTTCCTTCAACTCTCTTGCCTCACTATTCATTTTGTCTTCTCCCCAGGTCTCAATCTCTCAGCGTCTCTGTTTCTCCAGCTCTGTCACTGCTTCTCTCTGTCTCTCTCTTTCACTCACCACATTCCTTGATGGAGCACGTCTTCCTGTGTCTCCCTTGTTCTTACGCCTGGGATGGTAAACGGGCTCAGCCGGGTGACTGTGTCATGTTCACTGTCCCCAGCG
>NW_011485302.1:16919-17428 GCF_000754665.1 Bison bison bison | reverse complement strand
CTTGCAAGAGATGCAGGTTCGATCTCTGGATCAGGAAGATCTCCTGGAGAAAAAAATGGCAACCCATTTCAGTATTCTTGCCTGGGAAATTCCATGGACAGAGGAGTCTGGCAGGCTACAGTCCATAGTGTCGTAAAGAGCCAGACACAACTGAGCGACTAAACAACAACCAAAGCACCTGCAACTAGAACTTTCCATACCCAACTTCATGCCAGTTGGCTTGACCTTCCCTTTCTGGCCAAGAGAACTGAGGGCCAGAGATGTCACATACATTGAGCTGGCATGGAGTGGGAGGAAATTGGGGGGGGGACGGTGAGCTGGATGTGCATTTGTGATGGGGAGATGCCCATGGCTTAGGATACAGTGAGGGGTAGTCTGGAAGCCAGAACAGTCAGATGAATAAACT
The DNA here is from genome assembly GCF_000754665.1 of Bison bison bison. Lineage (NCBI taxonomy): Eukaryota > Metazoa > Chordata > Mammalia > Artiodactyla > Bovidae > Bison > Bison bison. The sequence goes on along the minus strand of NW_011485302.1, from coordinate 17,022 downwards.
CAGGAAATGAGTGCCTGGGGAGCATCAAACAGCTACTAGCGACATGCAGAAATCAGTTGTCCACATAATCCACCTTCATGAACATGAAAACTCACCCAGTCTT
>NW_011485302.1:16224-16819 GCF_000754665.1 Bison bison bison | reverse complement strand
CAATACCAGTCTTCTTGGTGGTAGCCTACTGCCTGCACTGGGTGCCTGTGGGAACAATATAGGATTGTATGAAACTCACGAACAGTTTGCTTCATGTACTTCTGATGCTACCTCCAAAGATCTGGGCCTCCTTAATCATCGCTTGTTTTGGTCATGCAGCTTTCTTGCAAATAACTCCAAATGCTTAGATAAAACATCCCCCCTCTGCTCTGTGATCACACAGAACCAGATTCTTGAAAGCCACGGGACAAGAGTGTTCTATTTTCTCCATTATACAAACCAAACTATGAAATTCAGGGAATTCCAGTGAATTTCTCCCAGGAAAGTAAATAAGGACTCAAGTACCCAATCTGGTGAGCCACTTCTCCGTGTCCACATAAAAGATCATCAAGGGGAACAGAGAAGGCACAGTATCAGTGAAAGCTTGAACTCACCTACTAACACTGGGGCTTCTGGAGCTGAGGCTTTGCTTCTCCCCAAGATAACGTCTTCCCAGACCCAATTTTAAAAGGCAAGTGGCTTCTTCTTACAGCTTTTCTGGCCCTGGCACCGAGGCTGCTTGGCAGGCAATATATCCTATGCACTTGTGGCTGGG
>NW_011485302.1:13787-16124 GCF_000754665.1 Bison bison bison | reverse complement strand
CTGCACGGAAAGCCTCTGGCCTGAATAAGAACAACCAGGGGGAACATGGACAGGTTTCCGGCTGCTATGGCCGGAGTCTCCAACCCTTTGTACTTCTCAGGCTAAGCAGAGGGCCCACATTAGAACTCGAGGCAGGGCAAGTTATGTGAACTTTGTAGATCAGTGGGATTCAAAATCAATCACTGGGGATTAGTTAATACTAAGAGCTTTCTTACACTTGTTAGGTGTGATAATAGCATGGTTGTTGTGTAGTCGCTCAGCCATGTCCAACTCTTTGTGACCACATGGACTGTAGCCCGCCAGGCTCCTCGGTCCATGGGGATTCTCCAGACAAGAATACTGGAATGGGTTGCCATGCCCTCCTCCAGGGAATCTTTCTGACCCAAGGATTGAACTAGTGCCTCCTGGATTGTGGGTGGATTCTTTACCACTGAGCCACTAGGGAAGACCCTAATAGCATGGTAATTATGTTTTGGGAAAGAATCTTTTAGCAGTTAGAGATGCATAGCCAGATACTTACAGATGAAATGTCATGATGCTTGGGATTTTTTCCTCCCTCACAAAATTATAGTTAGATAAAATAACATTGGCTAAATGCTGAAAACTACTGAAGCTGAGTGATGGGGACATGGAGGTTCATTATACTATTTTCTCTACTTTGTGTATGGTTAAACTTGAGGTCAGAAAAGAGGAGTCCTTATGGTTAATTTGAAACAAACTCAGGAAAAAGAAGAAAGAGAACATTTTCAAGAGCGATCTCTGCTATTCCTGGGAGGATTCACAAAATCTGATAAGAGTAAGAAGGAGACTTTTCACTCTGCATTTTTGTGTGATGGGAATTTGCACAATCAGCCTTTGGTATCCTCAGGTTCACAACCTTGGATTCAACCACTGTGAATGGTTGAATACATGGGTGTGGAAACCGTGGATACTAGGGGCTGAGGGCTGACTGTAGGACTGGGGCATTCACAAATTTAGGTATCTGTGCGGGTCCTAGAACCAGTCACCCGCAAATACCAAGGGACAATTGTAATTATATGCATGCCTTAGTGTTTCAGTTGAAAATCTCATTTGAAATGTGCTTCAGGTAGATTGAGGGACAGCAGTCTGCAGGCCTCTTGAGTCTGCTCCACTGATGCTAAGAGATCACAAGAGAGAAGTCCTCACCATGACAAGCTGGCCAGCCCCCACTCCCCCCACACACCCAAGCTGCCTGTGTTTCCAAAACACTGACCTATTCTGAAACACGGGCTGCCTCCAGCCACAGGAGAGGACCCCCAGGAACCCCTTCTGCACAGCTGGAGGAGAGAGGAGGATTGCTCTTGCCTGCTCCCCATGGGAAGAGAAGATGTGAGCCCTTGAATGAGAGAAAGTTCCTCAGGCCAAGAGGCCACTCCCTCACCTTCCAGAGGAACAAGGCCCCTCCTTGCCTTGCTGCTGGCCCCAAGAACAGTGAGGCCTATGCCTACCGTGGAAGCCACCCCCTCAGGCAGATTCTCAGGCTTCCTCCTTTCAAAGCTGCTGCCCAGGATGCCAGAAATATGATTATGCCCCCTCTATCATCATCATCATCATCAAAGTTGACTGCCCCTTCAGAGAAGCCAGGCTAAGACCTTCAGCCCCGGCTGCTTGGCTTGTTCAAAGGAGTCAACACCACCTGTTACAACAGAGGTGGGCTGTACCAATACCTCAACCCAAAGCCTCGCTCCTATGGAGAACATTGTCTACCCTCGAGGCTGGGATGCCTTCCTTAAGGAACTGTGCCAGCATCCAGGATGGAGAGGAAAGGGAGCCTCAGTTATCCCTGCTAAGAACGTATTCTGCAAAGAGTGAAAGTGTTAGGCACTCAGTTGTGTCCAACTCTTTGCGACCCCATGGACTGAAGCCTACCAGGCTCCTCCATCCACGGAATTTTCCAGGCAAGAGTACTGGAGTGGGTTGCCATTTCCTTGTGCTGGTTTTTGCCCTACATCAACATGAATCAGCCATAGGTATGCGTGCATCCCCAGCAGCAAGTGGTTAATGTACTCCTCCATCCTGGCTTGCCCCTTCCTAGGATGTAGATACCCTCGCCCTTGGAGGGAACCAGGTTCTTTTTTTAAGTACAGTTAGTCCAAAACCATAAAGTCTAAGAAGCAATTTCCCCAGAGGACCCTCCAAAGAGGGTTTTACATGCTCCTTGGGTTATCCTTGAAAATCCTTCAAATTTTCTAAAGCGCTGCAATTATTTCCGCAGGCTGAATCCAGCATTTCTTGGAAGAGTTTCAAAAGATAGAGTGGCAGCAGCTTCCTTTAGCCTCTGCTTCCTCCCTGCAGCACAAATCTTCAGGAAGGAAA
>NW_011485302.1:11003-13472 GCF_000754665.1 Bison bison bison | reverse complement strand
CCTTCCAGATGATCAGAGCTCTGTAATCATAGAGAGCTGATTAATAACATAGACTCTGAAGTTAGACACACCTGGGCTTTAGTAGCAGCTCCCCTAAATACCAGTTCTGTGACTTTGGGCAATTCAACCTCTCTGGGTTTCCAATTTTTCGTTCCAAAAAGGTACAATAATAATAATGAGTTATTGAAAAGATTACACAAGACAATGAACATCAAATAATTACCACAGTGCTTATGCTAAGGTCTAATAATAACAATAATAACCAGGAGAGGTGACAGAGTATTTTTGGAAGTGTTTAATAAGCATTAAGCAAACAAAGTCTGAACTTAAATGATCTCTAGAACCAACACCTTTCAGATCCAGGATTCCTAGACTTCCCTGGAACCTGTTCATCTTTTAAATGGACTCAAGGAACTACACTGAGAAGAAATATTGAGATTCACTCAATAATTCAGCCATGTGCTCCCGTAGGTATCATCCTCACCAGGATGGCCAACTGTCTTCATTTGCCAAAACGCAAGAGGTTTCCCAATATGTGGAAATTTCCATGCTAACCTTGGGTAAACTCCAGACAAACCGAGACAAGCTGGTCAACCTACATCAGCACTCACACCCATGCATGGCCATAAGCATGATCCTTGAAGCAGTTCCCTCGAAGGCTGTGCAAAACAGCCTGTGTCAATTTCCCAATGCTGAATCTGCTGAATAAGAAATTCCAAAAGCTCCCCACCCTACTTTCCTCTACTGTCTAACATATCATGCCAGGCAAGTAAGCTTGCCAGATAAACTGCTCGATGCCTAGTTAAATTTGAATTTCAGATAAACCACAAAAAAATTTTTTAGTGTAACTATGTTCCCAATTACTATTTGGGATATACTTATACTAAAGAATGTGTTCACTGTTTATCTATTGGAAAGTCAGATTTAACTGGGTGCCCTATATTTTTATTTGCTAATTCTGGCAACCATATAAGCCAGAGCAATCTTCCATGGCAAGTCAAGCTGGCTTCTGGGGAGGGAGCCAGGGAACTTGCTAGGGAGACCTCAAAAAATAAATCACAGTTCCCTATAGACACACCTTCTACTCTGCATTCTGTCTTCCAATTCCTTCATCTTGTGAGCCTTACCAGACCCCCTGAGCCATGCCTGGTGCTAGGGAAGATCATTTGGAGCAAGGCTAGATGTGATTGATCCCGAGGTGGGCTGCACAATGCAGGGATTAGGGGTTTGGATTCACATCACACCTCAGCTTAGGACACAGCACAATAATAATAATAGTGTTTGTTGTCAGTACTTAAGGCCTGACCTTTCTCCTGTTGATCTCCCGTCTCTCCTGTATCCTGGGGAATACAGAGTAATAGGAGGATTTCTGGACACAGGCCTTGCCTGAGGGGATTTACAGGCTCATCTGGAAAACATATTAGAGATATTAACCAAATGGAGACTCAGACACAACTAACAGTGAGCATCTACCTATGCTTGGCCTGCCCTATGTGTGCATGGAAGCCATTATCAACAGAGGATCGGCCTGTCCTTTCAAACTCAGATAAAATTGGCTACAGCTCCCATACTACCCTTTATCAGGAAAGCCCCTTTATCAGTGTCTTCCCCAAGATTTCTGTGAATTCTAAGGGAGCTCAAAATCCCATGGCCAATTCTGGTTCTGAATTTGGGCTCCTAATGAACTTTGCTTCATCTGCAGTTCATCTTCTTGCTTTCTATTGCTTTCCAGCAACTCCTTGCTTTCTATTTTTTGTCACAGCAGATTGGGAATGCTGTTTTTCTTTCTGGATTTCTGTGAAAAACCACTCCCATAAAGGATTTGTACAAGTAACCAAATTTATCAAGGTTGGGTAGATGGATGGGACATACAGTGATACAAACAATTAGAAAGTGATAACTAAACATTTCTGTATTTAAAAGTCCTTGACTACACTGCTACTTGGAATTTCTTTGCAAATTCCATCCTCCTGCTATGCATCCACTCTTGTTCCTTTCTCCCTTCTCTCACTTCCTCTTTTTTCTTCTCTCCCACGTCCAAATATTTATTCATGTTTATTTCTTACAAAGAGCAATTTAGCCACATATGTGTTCTCTTCCAGTCCTTTCCATCAGTTTCTCCTTCCCCGAAACTGACATATCCAAGTATTTTCCTTACAAAGGACTATACCTTTCTTAAGAGGAACCTTGATGTTAACTAATATATCACCCTACTCCTCTTTCATGAAAGTAAACACTATTAATCCCACAGCACATAAGTTAGGGTTGTTTCACCCATTTTACAGGCTTCCCCGGTGGCTCAGGGGTAAAGAATCCACCTATAACACAGGAGTCACAGGAGACCCAAGTTAGATCCTTGGGGCAGGAAGAACCCCTGGAGGAGGAAATGGCAATCCACTCCAGTATTCTTGCCTGGGAAATCCCATGGACAGAGGAGCCTGGCGGGCTATAGTCAATGGGGTCTCAAAA
>NW_011485302.1:8850-10903 GCF_000754665.1 Bison bison bison | reverse complement strand
TAGAGAATATGTCAGAGATGGGGGTTGGAGAAATTACTCTCAGGTGGAAATGGCCCACTGGAAAAGAACCCACTGAAGCCTATAAGCCTCTGCCTCAGGCCAGCTCCAGAGGCAGCAAAGCAGTGCTGTCTACACAAAAATCAGTTAACGCAGATTCACTAGGCTACTGGATCCCTGAGTTGTTTAGCCTAGGAACCACTTCAGACATGAACTAGCTATCACACTTTTGTTTTTTGTTTGTTTGTTTGTCTGTGGGTAGGGCGTTATTTGTTTGTTTTGTTTTGTTGGTTTTTTCTTTTTCTTTTTTGCGGCAACCATGTGGTCTGTGGCACTCCAGCTCGCCAAACAGGGATCAAAGGGCAACACCTTACTGTCCCACAAGGTATGCATTTTCCCTGGAGGCAAAGAGAAGTAAGTCCTACTTGTTCAACTCCAGGTGTGCTCCGGCGGTCTTTGGCTGGAGGACACCAACAGAAATGAGGGTTCACCAGTATTCAGCTGAAGCCTTCAGCTGAGGGCTGCCTTGGACCCAGATCTGCCACTTAGTAATAGTTACTGCATCTGAGACTCCTGTCTACCTGTTTGAGGTGCCAGCCTACCCATATCTGGGAGGTAAGTTTGTGCTGAATTGTGCTCTGATAGTTCATTGAAGTCGTTCAGCTTTGGGTTTGTTTTGCTTTTCCATGAATGATCCCTTGGGATATTTTTGGTTATCTGTTCAGATTTGTATTGTTCCCCGGTAAAATTGTTGTCTAGCCTTCTAACATATGCTCCTACTTGTCTGCTTGTCTAAGTGTCTTAGCATTGTTTGTTTATAAGAGGAAAAATCTGTGGGGAGAGGATGGCACAAATTCAATGAACTTGTCCTTGAGCTGGCTCCAGGGACTGAGGAGTTCAGGTCTCCTCAGACCAGTGTCTTTCTGACAAACTTTATCTCAGTTGATCGTTTCAAAGGGCTTCCCCTGTGGCTCAGTGGTAAAGAATCCACCTGCAATGCAGGAGACAGCAGAAGCAGGTCCGATCCTTGGGTCAGGAAGATCCCTGGAGTAGGAAATGGCAACCCCCTCCAGTATTCTTCCCATGAAAATCCCATGGACAGAGGAGCCTGGAGGGCTACCGTCAATGGGGTCGCAAAGAGTCGGACACAGCTGAAATGATTGAGCGCACACACACATCGTTTCAAAGCATTATAAAGGTTTCTCAATCTTGTCTTTGTGTCCCTGAGACCTGCTTTGGTCAGTTTCATCTACCCAGTATCAGGGGATTTCGTCTGGCCCCTCACTGGTAGTGACTGGCCTTTGGCCAAACTCTGAATGCATGAAGTTCACCACCACCATCTTTATAGACTGTTGAGCTCTCATAGGGTTTTCTCGGTCTAAAAATGCACCTCTTCCAGGCTCAAGACCTGCTTCCTTCATGCTTTCTCCCCGTAATGCTAATTTGTACACTTAGCCCCCTAACTGGCACAATTTCACCACGGATGATTTAAAACTGCAGTGGTTTCTTTGGGGAGTTTTGGACATGAACAGGAGAGGTTCTTTAGAGCAAAAAGCAAAAGAAACTCAGGAGGAGAATGTGTCTTTTGTCTAAAAGAGAGAACAGTTTGTTTAATGTAGGAATCACCTCTTCAGTTTCCATATTTGGAAGATTAAAAAATGCTGGCTTTTAAATTATACAGTTTGATAAACTTATCCAGAGCCCATGTTATGTCAAAACCAGCTACATGCCACTCTTTTTGTATGTGTATACCTCAAAATCTGTATTTCTGTATGTGAACTTTCTACCTTATTCTTGCACAGGAAACATAACTAACCCTTTATGGTTGATAATTATACATTGACTGTGGCTGACCCTCTCATTTTTATTTTTTCTGTTCCTCTCTCTCTCTTTCTCCTATTTGGTGAAACTTGAAATATTAATTTATCACAAAACAATTTAGTTGTTTCACATATACCCTAGGAATATTTAGTTCAAATAAACACAGATTTGTCTAAAAGAAAATTTTAATGTATTAAACCATGTTACTTTTTGTGTGCACTGAAAAGCTTAATAG
>NW_011485302.1:5252-6470 GCF_000754665.1 Bison bison bison | reverse complement strand
TGTTGCAGGTGTCAGTTTTGCTCCCGATACAGTCTGTGCCTCACTAGGGTAGTACTTCATATGTGGACATCAGACATCACACTAACTTAACTTGTGTATTCACTCTAATTTTAGATATTTTCAGATATTTGAAATTACCACTCCTCCAGAAAATTATGTTTCTCTATAAATAATTTTTAAATTGCCTCCAAATTACCCAGTCACCTCCAAAATAAAGCATATACCAGCCACTTTGGAGAACTCCCAGAAGGGATAACTGATTGCCTCTTCATGTATACTACTGGAGCTGTGATTCCCACATTAGAAACCAGCAAAGATAGTCCAAAATTTGATTCTGACCCTAGAAAAAAAATCTTAAATTATATAAACTCAACTCTGAAATCCCAACAACCTGGTCAAAATTCAGTGTCCAGAGCTGTTATAAGCAATCACATTACTCTTGATTTTCTCTCAACTAGTCAAGGGGAATTTTATACTGTAGCAAATACTTCTTGCATGCATGGCAACCCACTCCAGCATTCTTGCCTGGAGAAGCCCATGGACAGAGGAGCCTGGTGGGCTGCCATCTCTAGGGTCGTACAGAATTGGACACAACTGAAGCGACTTAGCAACAGCAGCATACCTGCTATAGGCTGCATTCTCCAGGCAACCTCCTGATGAGCAAAGTCTTGGCAAAAGAAAAACTCTGGCTATCATTGATTAATGTCCTGCAACCCAACTTCATCTGTCCTTGGCTATAAGGGAAGCACTAAGAAAAAACAAGTAGCCCCTGACAGCTAGGACTCAGCCTCATACTATCAGCTAAGGCTTGCTGTTCTTCTGCGAAACAACCTCACAGAACATCAAAATCAAACAAGGCCACCCTGTGACCATGATGGATCAAAGCCAAGAAAGACCACTGTGAGGGCCAAAATAGCTCAGTAGGAGAGCTTTAGACTGAAAAGGCCACTGCATAATCTGATCTGAGCAAAAACAAGATATGAACATTATCTAAACCTCAGAAATGACCACCACCCCCCAATTCTGGCTAATATGAGTGACTGCTGCTTCTTTAACTACATCTTTAATCTTCTCTCATTTTAGATGATTTATTGAGATACCCAGTTATAGAATTACTCCTGCTTCCTGACAGCCTCCAAACCATGCAAAGCCCCACTTCCTTAGTGTAGGCTCTTCTCTGGTGGCTCAGATGGTAAAGAATCTGCCTGCAATGCAGGA
>NW_011485302.1:4904-5152 GCF_000754665.1 Bison bison bison | reverse complement strand
TCCTTAAACCTTCTCCAAAATCAGTTCAGTTCAGTTTAGTCGCTCAGTCATGTCCAAGTCTGCGACCCCATGAACCACAGCACACCAGGCCTCCCTATCCATCACCAGCTCCCGGAGTCCACCCAAACCCATGTCCACTGGGTTGGTGATGCCATCCAACAATCTCATCCTCTGTCATCCCCTTCTCCTCCTGCCCTCAATCTTTCCCAGCATCAGGGTCTTTTTAAATGAGTCAGCTCCTCACATCA
>NW_011485302.1:3752-4804 GCF_000754665.1 Bison bison bison | reverse complement strand
TGTTCTATACATCAGTGTCTCTTTTGCTGTCTTGCATACAGGGTTATTGTTACCATCTTTCTAAATTCCCTCTATATGCATTAGTATACTGTATTGGTGTTTTTCTTTCTGGCTTACTTCACTGTGTATAATAGGCTCCAGTTTAAGAAGCTGTCAGTTGCTTAATATGATGTTTAATTTAACACACTAAGGTAATTATATTTAAAGCTATAGTTAAAAGCTTGAGATTATTACATATTTTCACATTTATGTATCTGAATATGCATAAGTGCATATATATATATACTTGTATTAACCAATTCCTTGCTCTAAATTGCTGCATGAATAATGTATCAAAAGAGTAAAAGCAGAATTTGACTCTTTTTTTTTTTGGTAGAATGATTAAGTTTTTCTGTGCCCAAATTAGTAGAGGTTCCTTTTTGTCCCCAAATTATTGTTAATTCTCAGAGCTTTGTGACGTAATTTGAAATCATTTTATAAAGATTCCTCTTCTTAAAAAAAAATAATTTCCTAATAGATGTTGTTTATCACTAGGTAATTCTACCATGCTAACTATAAATATTTTTGGTTTTAGATATTTATGTCTTCTTATACCTTGTCACTTCTAACAACTATTTTTAATTTTCCCTTTCCCAAATGCAGAATGATAAAACTATTAAAATGTCTTTTATGTCTAAACTATCTTTGGGTTTTCTAAAATGGACATTAAGTAACAAAAGGATTTGCCCATTCACTCTATAAAAGAAAGGACAGGAAGAATAAGTAAGTCTGTCAGATTTTCTCCAACTTTTAATTGTTGAACTATTATGAGAACTCTGTCTCCAAAACTTAGAATTAAAAATAATCTGACAAATTAAAAATAGAGTTTATCTTCAGCATAAATAAAATATTCAAATGTAAATATCTTTCTATGTTGAATAAATTTCAAGTTAAAAGAAACATACTAATATTTAACTACAAAGACTGATATAATACCTTCAGAGAAACTTTGGCCTATTTTGCAAGAACTGCTTAACCTGACTCAAAAGAAAAAAAAAAGCTCTATAAAGTTA
>NW_011485302.1:0-352 GCF_000754665.1 Bison bison bison | reverse complement strand
TATCCACTTCTATGCAGTAGGGATTTAGGGACAGTGATCTGAAATGTGTGTTACGGGAGCACGGGAGTTTGCCTGGAGGCTGCATCTGCTTAAAGGTGCTTTATTTGGATTATAGTTTCATCGGGGGTGGCATGGTGAGCAGGTGGCAGCTTATAGCAGTATCAGTGAACTGAAGATGCTCTAAGACATCCCTGCTCTCAGGTATGATGACAGGAGCTCCTTCCCTGGGCTAGCAAGCAAGAGAGGAAGTCAGAGAGATGGGATCAAGGATAAGGGTTTGGAGTCTTGAGAAAAGGTGTGTGTGTTCTGTGTATTAGTTGCTCAGTCATGTCCAACTCTTTGAGATCCCATG
>NW_011485301.1:4675-5100 GCF_000754665.1 Bison bison bison | reverse complement strand
TACTGGAGTAGGTTGCCATTTCCTTCTCCAGGAGATCTTCCCAACCCAGGGATTGAACCCAGGTCTCCCACATTGAGAGAAGCCCATATAGGCCATTATATAGCATTTTATAATAATTTTTGTATTATAACTTTCATTTATTTGTATAAATATACAGACTTAAGTGAGGAACAAGGAGGCCTGGTTTGCTGTAGTCCATGGGGTCACAAAGAGTCGGACGTGACTTGGCGACTGAACAACAACAACAGAGTTAAGATGACAGACTATTAGAGCAGGAAAACATCACTTGTGTTGAGTCAGTTAATTTGAGTACGAGCATAGTTCTATAGGGCTATTACCATGGGCTAGGATTACGTAACAACTCAATCTCTTTCTTTGAGTACTCTTGGCTTTTCTTTATATAATGTGTTCTTTTCTTTATATAA
>NW_011485301.1:0-396 GCF_000754665.1 Bison bison bison | reverse complement strand
AACAGATGTTGGAAATTTGATCTCTGGTTCCTGTGCATTTTCTAAATCCAGCTTGAACATCTGGAAGTTCACAGTTCACGTACTGTTGAAGCCTGGCTTGGAGAATTTAGAGCATTACTTTAGTAGCGTGTGAGATGAGTACAATTGTGCAGTAGTTTGAGCATTCTTTGACATTGCCTTTCTTTGGGATTGGAATGAAAACTGACCCTTTCCAGTTGTTTGGCCACTGCTGAGTTTTCCAAATGTGCTGGCATATTGAGTGCAGCACTTTCACAGCATCATCTTTTAGGCTTTGAAATAGTTCAGCTGAAATTCCATCACCTCCACTAGCTTTGTTCATAGTAATGCTTCCTAAGGCCCACTTGACTTCACATTCCAGGATGTCTGGCCCTAGAT
>NW_011485300.1:21394-22131 GCF_000754665.1 Bison bison bison | reverse complement strand
GGACAACTGCATGTAAATCAATGAAGTTAGAACACACCCTCACATCATACACAAAAATAAATTCAAAATGGCTCAAAGACTTAAATATATGACAGGACACCATAAGACTCTTAGAAGAAAACATAGGCAAAACATTCTCTGACATAAATCAGAGCCAGTTTTCGTAGGTCAGTCTCCCAAGGTAATAGAAATAAAAGCAAAAATAAACCAATGGGACCTAATCAAACTTATAAGCTTTTGCACAGCAAAGGAAACCACAAACAAAACAAAAGGACAACTTATGGACTGGAAGAAAATGCAAATGATGCGACCAACAAGGAGTTAATGTCTAAAATATACAAGCAGTTCATACGGCTCAAACAAAAAACCAAACAATCCAATCAAAAAATGGGCAGAATTCCTAAACTGACATTTTTCTAAATAAGACATGGCCAATAGGCAGATGAAAAGATGCTCAACATCACTAATTATCAGAGAAATGCAAATCAAAACTACAATGAGGTACCACCTCACACTGGTCAGAATGGCCATCATCAAGAAGTCTACAAATAATAAATACTGAAGAGGGTGAGGAGAGAAGGGAACCCTCCTACACTGTCAGTGGAAGGTAAATTGGTACAGCCACAATGGAGAACAGTTATGGCAGGTGCTCAAAAAACTAAAAATAGAGTTACCATATGATCCAGCAATCCCACTCCTGGGCTATATCTGGAAAAATCTCTAATTAAAAAAGACAC
>NW_011485300.1:12510-17854 GCF_000754665.1 Bison bison bison | reverse complement strand
CCACCAACAGTGCACGATGGTTTCCTCTGCTCCACATCCTTGCCAACACTTTTTATGTGTTGTCTTTTTGATAATAGCAATTCTGACAGGTGTGGGATTATATCTCATTGTGGTTTTTAACTTGCATTTCTTTAATAATTAGTGACATCGAGCATCTTTTGATGTGTCTGTTGGCCACCCATATGTCTTCTTTGGAAAACTATTCAGTTTTCCCATTTTTTAATTGGGTTGTTTGATGTTCAGTTGTATGGATTCTTTGTATATTTTGGATATTAACCTGTTATTGGATATGTTGCTCACAAATATCTTCTCCCATTCAATAGACTCCCTTTTTATTTAGTCAATGGTCCTCTGCTGTTCAAAAGCTTTTTAGTTTGATTAAGTCCCATTTGTTTATTTTTACCCTTGTATCCTTTGCCTGAGAAGACAGATCCAAACAATATAACTAAGATTGATGTCAAAGAGCATCTTGCCTGTTTTCTTCTAGGAGTGTAATGGTTTGAGGTCTTACATTTTATGTTTTTAATCTATTTTGTGTTTACTTTTGTATATGGTGTAAGAAAGTAGTTCAAACTGATTCTTTTGCATGTAGTGGTCCAGTTTTCCCAACACCATTTATTGTAACACTTCCTTTCCTTTAAAACATCCTCATGACTCAACAGCATGACTCCTGACTGAGCTGCTGCATTCCCACCTCTCTGGTTTCAGTCGGCTAGCTGACAGCTGAGATCACTGCAATCACCCCGGGGAAGGGCTCTTTGCCCTAAATATCTCTTAAGAAGTAACATATACCATATACAGCCTCATTTACAGACTTGATCCCTGTATTTTTCACCTATGCTTAATTGGTGGCATCTGAGAATGTCCTCTTCTAAATGGTTGGTAGATAAGTTTAAACAATAACTACCAGCAGTCACTTGGCAAAGGACCCTAAGAGGCTGATGTTTGCTTTCAGTCTCCTGCTGCATCTTGAGTTCTTAGGGCCTGACGAGTCTGTGGGAAGATCTTCACATCTGGGAGCCTACAGACCCAAATCTTTAGTAATGCAGCCTTTTGGCAACATCTACAAATAACAATGGGCTTCCCTCATAGCTCAGTTGGTAAAGAATCTGCCTGGAATGCAAGAGAGCTGGGTTTGATTCCTGGGTCAGGAAGATCCCTTGCAGAAGGAAATGGCTACCTACTCCAGTATTCTTGCCTGGAGAATCCCATGGACAGAGTAGCCTGGTAGTGATCATCCAACCATCTCATTCTCTGTCATCCCCTTCTCCTCCTGCCTTTGATCTTTCCCAGCATCAGGGTCTTTTCTAATGAGTTTGCTCTTTGCATCAGGTAGCCAAAGTATTGGAGCTTCAGCCTCAGTGACATCAGTCCTTTAATCAATATTCAGGATTGATTTCTTTAGGATTGACTGGTTTGATTTTACAGTCCAAGGGACTCTCAAGAGTCTTTCCAACACCACAGTTCAAAATCATCAATTCTTTGGTGCTCAGCTTTCTTTATGGCCCAGCTCTCACATCCACACGTGGCTACTGGAAAAACCATAGATTTGACTAGATGGACATTTGTAGACAAAGTAACGTCTCTGCTTTCTAATATGCTGTCTGGGTTGGTCATAGCTTTTCTTCCAAGCAGCAAACGTCTTTTAATTTCATGGCTGCAATCACCATCTGCAGTGATTTTGCAGCCCAAGAAGATAAAGTCTGTCACTGTTTCCATTGTTTCCCCATCTATTTGCCATGAAGTGATGGGACCAAATGCCACAATCTTAGGTCTTTGAATGTTGAGTTTTAAGCCAGCTTTTTCACTCTCCTCTTTCACTTTCATCAAGAGGCTCTTTAGTTCCTCTTCATTTTCTGCCATAAGGGTGGAAAGGGCAGTAGCAGCCCAAAGAAAGCTCTTCTCATGGCCATGGCAGAAGTGCAAGACAGCAAGTCCAACTACTCAAGCACATTCAAGCCCTTGCTTACATCACAGCTCTATTGGTCAAGGTAAGTCACGTAACTGAGTCCAAAGCTGAAGGGTGGAGAAGTATATTCCGCCTCTAGTGGAACTGCACAGCTACATGGCATAGTGTGTAGATACAGGGAAGGTGAACAATTTGGAATAACCACAGAAATTTCAGGCAGAGAAAGTGCAAAAAGATGATCGAAAGCAAGGAAGTATGAATGAATATGGATCGTTTAGAGGGAGATACGAAGAATAAAGTATGAAGTTAAATTTTAAAAAGTTTCTAGCAAAATTATGTAGAGCCTTGAATGTTATGCCTTGAATGTGGGCTTTCTTCTGCAGGTTCCAGGGAGCCCCTGGGGTTCACATGATTATATCTGGGTTTTAGACAAATTGAAAGCGAGGAGACAATTTAGGAGGCCAGTATAATGGTCTAAGAATGCATAAAAGTTGGGTAGATATGAGATGTTTAGGAGATTTTAAGATATGTCCATAAATTATCTGATACACCTCCTTTCAAAAGGACTTTAATTGTCCTCTTTTAGTGTATATTCAGTAACTTGTCTCTACTGAATAGAATATGGTAGAAGTGAGGGTGTAAAGCTTCTTAGACTAGGTTATGAAAGACATGTGGTCTCCTTACTCTCTCTTGGGTTACTCACTCTGGGGAAGCTAGCTGCCATATTATGAGGTCACTCAAGCAACCCAGTGGAGAGACCCATCTACAGAGGAATTAGTACTTTTTGCTGATAGCCAGTGAAGAAGTGAGGCCTCCTGCCCATGGCCACTAAGTGAGCAATTTTTACTATTGATCCTGAAGCTCTAATCAAACCTTCAGATGACTACATCCTCAGCCAACATTTGACTGCAACCTCACGAGAGACTCTGAGCTAGAACCATCCACTTAAGCTGTTCATAGTTTATCACCCACAGAAACTGAGTGAGATAACAAGTGTTGGCGGGCTTCCCAGGTGGCACGAGTGGTAAAGAACCCATCTGCCAGTGCAGCAGACACAAGAGACTCAAGTTTGATGCTTGGGGGGAAGAAGATCCCCTGGAGTAGGAAATGGCAACCCACTCCAGTATTCTTGCCTGAAAAATCCCATGGACAGAGGAGCCTGGCAGGCTACAGTCCATGGGATCTCAAAGAGTCGGATGTGACTGAGCATAAGGTACCTATTGTAGTAAGATGCTAAATTTAGGGATAATTTGTTACATAGAAATACATATGCAGCTTAGATGTAGAAAGTGACGTTGCTCAGTCGTGTCCAACTCTTTCTGACCCTGTGGACTGTAGCCCACCAGGCTCCTCTGTCCATGGGATTTTCCAGGCAAGAGTATTGGAGTGGGTTGCCATTTCCTTCTCCAAGGGATCTTCCCAACCCAGGGATCGAACCTGGGTCTCCTGCATTGCAGGTGGACGCTTTACCCTCTGAGCCTAGATGTAGAAGTTGAGGGAAAAGAATAAGGCAACGATGATTCTTAAGTTTTTGGCTCAAGCCACTGAGTGGTATGATTTACTGAGAAGGAAAGAGATGGGTAAGGGTAAGTTTGAGGGACAGTGATAGAAGAAATAGGATAAAGAGTTTATTTTAGGACAGTTTAGGCGAATGAATTGTGCCCCCAAAACAAAATTTATATGTTGAAGCCCTAAACCCCAATGTGACCATATTAGGAGATAAGACCTTTAGGGAGGTAACTAAGATGAGGTCATATGGTTGGGACCCTACTTGAATACGACTGGCATCCTTATTAGAAGAGGAAGAGATACTGGAGATCTCTCTCTCTCTCCCCTCATGTACGCACAGAAAAGAGGTCATGTGAGGACACAGAAAGAAGGTGGGAATTTTCAACTCGAGGAGAGAGAGTTCTCATCAGACACCAACCCTACTGGCACCTTGATCTTATACTTCCAGTCTCCAGAGCTGTGAGGAAAGAATCTTATGTTGTTTAAGCCACCCAGCCTGTGGTGTTCTGTCATGGCAGCCCAAGCTGACTAACACACAGGTTGAATCTGTCTCAGCAAGGCACTTACATTGTGGATATGTAGCGGTCAGTTGGAAATACACCTGGAGCTCAGAAAAGAGTTGTTGCTGTGGGAGTCATCTCATCACTGGCATTTGGAAGTGGATGAGAAAGATCATCCAGAGAGAAAAAGAACACAGAAAAGAAAGAGGAGAGCCAGGATGGAACAAGGAGGTGGGGACAGCATCTATGACTGAATGGTTCACTGAGGAACATAGAGCACTGACTTGGAAGGAGTTTCAGAAAAGTAAAAGTGAACTACAGCAGAAGTGAGGGAGGTTTCAAAGCCAGACAAATTGATTAACAGTGCCAAGCGCTCAGGAAATTCATGTAAGAAGAGGATCAAGACAAGGCTGTTGAACTTTCTACTGAGGGGTTCGTGCTAACCTTGGCAAGGGCAATTTAGTTGGCTTCTGAAAAGCCAGCCTGTGGTGGGTTGCAGTAGCCACTGTGATGCACCACCCAGATCTCCCTTCAATGAAAGATCTGTTGCTCAGCTGCTGGGAGGACTATCTGCAGAGTCCCCAGCAGCCCCTTCAGAGATGGCTTCAGCTTCAGAGAGACCCTTTACCCAGAGGTCACACTTCTTTTCATGGAAGCATATATCCAATAACTGATCTGTGTGGGAGCGTAACGTTTCCCAGTCATCTCAGTTTAACTCAGGGCAGCTCTGAAGAATGATCTCCATCCGGAGAGCCCTGTGAGGTTGGCTGAGCAACCACTGAACCTGCATTATGGCCCTTCTCCAGAGAGAGAAGTGCTTCCTCTTCCTGCTTCCCAAGCCTGCTTCCTCTCCCTCCCTCCCACAGATGTTAATCCTGAGGGAACTCACTCATAAATACCCCACATTCCACCTCTGTCTCAGACTCTGCTTCCCAGAGAATCCAACCTGAGACATAGGTTAAAGGAAAGACACAGAGGCTTCACGCATAGACTGCTCTTCCAAGGCCTCAAAGGGCTGAAGAAAGATGGGTGGTAACCTGAGGGCAAGGACCTTGTGCTCCAAGCCTCCCTCTATATCAGGAACAGAGCTGGACACAGAGTAGGTGTTTTCCCCTTGGCTAGATCTCCGATTGGCAACTGGATGACTCACCCCTCAGATTTTTTCCTTTCAAATATTTAAATGAAAGTATGGAGCCAGAAAAATCTTTAATTGATTGTGTTGCCCCCTCCCTGCTCCCCAACCCACTGCGCACTTACGCACATGTGCGCGCGCACACACATACACACACACACACACACACACACAGGTCTTCTCATCTCCTAGAAATAACTGATCCCCTTTTAGCCTTTCCCTGGTTTAGGTCAGAGAGTAAAGGTTATTATGCTGTCAATCTATTTCCCCTAACTGAGACGGTTATGGGGAAAG
>NW_011485300.1:11501-11939 GCF_000754665.1 Bison bison bison | reverse complement strand
TGAGGTGCGTTGTGATCACTGAAGAAGGAGCTTCCCCACTAAGGCTCCAACCCTCAACTCAACGGGCTCCTTTTTCATAGAGTGCTCTGACTGGGAGCCAGTCACACAAGCTCTGACTGGAAGGAAGCTTGTGTGTGAGAAACATGCAGGGAGACAGGTGGGGACCATGGGTGTCATGATTACCCAGCACCAGAGCAGCAAAAGGCAGGCGCTGGGGCATTTTAGGAGGTGCAGATGCTGACTGCAATCTGCCTAAGCACAAAGTTAAGGGCTATGGAAAGATATAGAATTTAAAGGATACATGCAGGAAAGATAAAAGGAAGTATTTCACAGGACACTTGACATCACCCACATGAAATCATCAGTCCTTGGAAGCTTGTTAAGTGAAAGATAACAAGAAAAGAGCTGAGATATGAAAGGTGGCAAGATCAGTCAGAA
>NW_011485300.1:10921-11087 GCF_000754665.1 Bison bison bison | reverse complement strand
AATGGCTGCAATCCAAAAGTCTGCAAGCAATAAAGGCTGGAGAGGGTGTGGAGAAAAGGGAACCCTCTTACACTGTTGGTGGGAATGCAAACTAGTTCAGCCACTATGGAGAACGGTGTGGAGATTCCTTAAAAAACTGGAAATAGAACTGCCATACAACCCAGCA
>NW_011485300.1:10244-10821 GCF_000754665.1 Bison bison bison | reverse complement strand
CTTTTCCATCTCTTCCACTGCAAGGAGCACAGGTTCGATCCCTGGTCAGGGAACTAAGATTCCACATGCCACTCGGTGTGGCCAAAAAAAAAAAAACCAAAGAAAGAAAATACAGAGGTGTGATGGGCAGAGAAAGAGATGGAAAAGAAGTCAGAAAAGCTATAGAAAAAGGAATTGGAACACAAAGGAATCTAAATGGCTGGATACTATAAGTCAGTACAACTGGAAATGTAATGCTCATTTCCCCAACAATTGCCTTTAAGTAAAAAAGCTTCACACTATTTAAAAAAAAAAAAAAAAACCCAAACCAAAAAAAGAAGAAATAATTCAAATCCAGGAATATAACTATATGTTTTGCAGCCACTCACTCCCGCCTCCCACATGCTAACCTCATACTGGTTTAGTTTCCCCACATTATTTTTTTCAGGTTCAAAAGCATTTTTAAATCTAAAGAAAAAAAAAAAATAATGAAGATAGATAGCTAGAGATATTGATCTGGATGTGTATTATAGACTTAGAATCTATATCTGTAGCAGGAAGGGTGAAAAAAATAGACTCCAAGGATATTCTTAAACTT
>NW_011485300.1:9047-10144 GCF_000754665.1 Bison bison bison | reverse complement strand
ACTCGCTACTTTGTATTCAACCTCAACTACAAATTGTTCTGACTCCAATATCCTTAGTTCTCATTGGTCAAACTGTGTATAGAACTGTCAATTTTTCATCCACTAACTCAGCACACTTTGTGTGCTACTTCTGTAACAGGAGCCATGTCATGCCCTGGGAGTGCAGCAACAATGGGACCCAAGTTTCCACCCTGTGAGCAGCAGAGAGTCCACACTGGGAGACCTTTAAGTGGACAGGCAAGTAAAACATGGAGCAACAAGGTCTGTGGCAAGGGACACACAAATTACAAGAGGGACAAGGGAAGAGGATAAGGAGCCATGGAGGCTTCCTCCAAGAAGTGATGTCTGGGTTCCACTAAAGCCCGGCCTTTGCTATTGTCAATCATGAGCCCTGTGGGAACAAGGACTGTTTGTCACATCACCAGGGCATCCTTAGTACCAAGGAGAGTGGCTGGGACTCAGCAAATGATACTCAGGATATATGCCTTTCTTTATAAAGGTTACAAGGGAAAAGAATCTGCTTAAACAATTTTCTCCTTCCATTTTCATAGCAGAAAGCATATTCGTCATGGATGTGTGCTAAATAAATAAATGAATGGGGAAAACAAATATTTAGGGAATGAGACAGTTCAGTTCCATAACTGTCCAGAAGGACAGTTCCATTCATTAAGGTTTGAGCACCGGACTTGGGTGCTGGGGCTATGGGATGGCTTAGACACAGGCCCTGTCTTCAGACTGCTTGTTGTCTGCTGGGGTGACAATGCAGGATGACAGAAGAGTGATGACTCTGTGTCTTGAGGTCATTTGGGTGTGAAGACATCTTATCCCTCAGCAGATAGAAAGATGCATGAGTGAGGCAGATGTGGCCTTGGCAAAATGTTCTTTGAGACACTTCCAACTCCATGACAGCCTGGACACTTTCAGAGTAACTCTTCTCATTAGAAGAAATGGCAAGTTATCAAGAACTTCAGCTTTTGTTCATATCAGTACTAGGACTTTAAGTTTTTGGAGAAATCTGCTGAACACGTATAATCATATTTCAAAGAATGCAAATCTTACACAGTCTGTTTGCTTCAGTTTAAATTTTAACATAACTA
>NW_011485300.1:8179-8838 GCF_000754665.1 Bison bison bison | reverse complement strand
ACGGGGGAGGCCTGGTGGGCTGCCGTCTATGGGGTCGCACAGAGTCGGACATGACTGAAGCGACTTAGCAGCAGCAGCAGCAGCAGGACTAGAGAGTAGTGGAAGGAAGGGAAGGTTTGCATATGCTCATTGGAAATTAGAGTTTAAATACAGACTATGAGTTCTAAAGTTATTTGTCTTGGTATGTCATCGACCATCTTAAGAAATCTAGACAGAATCTAGCCAAAATCTAGATGATAGATAAGCTAGGAAGGATGGCACACGTTGAAGTATTGGGTTGGCCAAAAAGTTCATTCAGGTTTTTCTGTACTATCTTACAGAAACATCCGAACGAATTTTTTGGCCAACCTAATATATTGGCTGGTTGGATCTCCTTGCTGTCCAAGCAACTCTCAAGAGTCTTCTCCAACACCACAGTTCAAAAGCATCAATTCTTCGGCACTCAGCTTTCTTCACAGTCCAACTCTCACATCCATACATGACCACTGGAAAAACCATAGCCTTGACTAGACGGACCTTTGTTGGCAAAGTAATAGCTCTGCTTTTCAGTATGCTGTCTAGGTTGGTCATAACTTTCCTTCCAAGGAGTAAGCATCTTTTAATTTCATGGCTGCAGTCAGCATCTGCAATGATTTTGGAGCCCAAGAAAATAAAGTCTG
>NW_011485300.1:6143-6249 GCF_000754665.1 Bison bison bison | reverse complement strand
TCAATAAAGCAGAAGTAGATGTTTTTCTGGAACTCTCTTGCTTTTTTGATGACCCATCGGATGTTGGCAATTTGATCTCTGGTTCCTCTGACTTTTCTAAAACCAG
>NW_011485300.1:3841-6043 GCF_000754665.1 Bison bison bison | reverse complement strand
ATAACAACACAAAAACAGGAGAAAGATAGTTCTGGCATTGCTTTGGGGGACAGAGGGTAGAGACAGAATCAAGAGCACAGAGTGTAATGGAAAAAGGTGAAGAGGAAACGAGGAAAAGTAAAGCAAGAAAGAGGAAGTGCAAAGAGAACTTGAGACAGGCCCGGTGATTATGAGTGGGCAAAGGCTTCTCTACCCCTCCCCGTTCAAAGAGTCCCAACACTGGAAGGTGCTGAGCGTAGCTACTTGGCACAACCTTCTTCCTACGCCGAGGAAGGAAAGGAGGTTAGGAGACCAGTGACTTGCTTGAGGTCACACAGTGAGTGAGCGACTTGCTGAGCTGCACCTTGAACTAAGGTGGCCTGTAATTTTCCAAGCTCTTTTCACTCACAGTCATGCAATAGCAGGTGGAGTTGCTTGGGGGTAAGCATTTCCTCCTAGCTGTCTCTTCCAAAGTCAATGTTTCCTCACTTTGGAGTTTTGGAAGGCGCATTCATCCAAGTGTAAGCCCCTAGGATCTGTCAGGCACTGTACTTGACTCTGGAGATGCATCAGCAAGGAAACAGGGTCTATTCTACTGCTGGACACAGACTAGGTGTGTAGGAGCTCCTGGCCAACTGTCTAGGGAGTGCTACCCAACAGAGCTGGAATCTGAGGCACAATTGTGAACCATGTGTGTAATTTTTATTTTCTGGTAACACTATTTAAAAAGTGAAAACAAAAAGCACAGCTGAAATTATTTTAGTAATGTATTTAACCCAGAATCATTTCCACATGTAAAATATGAAAATTATTACTGAGATATTTAGCATTCTTTTTTTTTTGGTAACCAAGTCTTAAAAATCTAGTGTGCGTTCCCTCCTTACAGCACACCTCAATTTGGGCAAGCCACGTTTCAAGTGCCCATGTGGCTAGTGACCACAGTGCTGGACTGGGCAGGCCTAGAGCGAGTGTCAGAACCTGCTCCCAAACACCTCACTCGGCTGAATGCCAGCTTAATCTGTCTGGGGCTTCAGAGTCTATGGAGCTTATGAGTCCACAGCTTGGCCACATAAAGCTGGGAAGTGAAGTGGAGGGGACAGAGGAAGGCAGGTTCCAGAACAGTGTCGACCCTAGACCTTTGAGTATGTCATGATTTTGCCTACTCACAACACATTCTAAGCTATTCAGCAAGTGAACAAGTGTACATCCACAGCTGCAATGACTTTGTCATCAGTTTTAGAAACTTCATGCCAGTTGAGTGGAATAACAAAATTAGCGGTGGCCCTGCTCTTTGTGTTAACCAATCTAGTATCTGCTCTAGACAGAAACAAGAAAATCCAATTCAAGCAACTGCTTCAGGTGTTCACACCAGTGTATAAATTACTCACTTGAGGAAAACCAAAATTTCACTGTGGGTTGAAAAGGCCTGAGGAACACAAATCTGTCAACAGACATGACAGTGATCTTCTTGAATCTGAGGGTTCCCCAAGGTCACTAGACTGAGCACGGCAGAATGTTAAAGGTGCACTCAAACTTAAGCATTCTGGCCTGGCCCGGGGACGTCAGCCTTCCCATAGTGGACAGTGCCCTAGTCTCAAGGCTTTTTTTTAACAACTTCTACTTACAACTCAGTTGCTGGCTGGGTCTATCAGCCCAAGAACACTGTTTCCACCATGTAAGCTGTAGTTACATGGTGGAACAGCTCTCAAGCTGGATAAGGCAAAAAGTTAGCATCACAGAGTGGTCAGCATTGCTTGCTACCTTCATCCCTGCCTGCATATTACCATCTTTGTTAAACCAGGGTTTGAGTATCCTAGAATATGAAGATTAAATTCTAAGTGGGTTCAGATTTCATTTTGTTTCCAGGATCCTATCCTGTTAGAGCAAGAAGGGACTTTAGAGGTGATCTAGTTCCATTTCTACTTTGTATAACAGATGGAGAAACTGAAACACAAAGACAGGAAGTGACTGGACTAAGAACTCACTGGAATGTACTAAGACCAAGGGCTTTCAGTGTCATATTCAGTGATCTTTACAGCATTTACAGCTGCCTCCTGATTTTGAGAAAGCAAAAGTGTTTCGGGGTATCATGGACATACAGCGAACGTCAGCTCTTTATTCAGTGGATACTCTGACCTCAACCTCATACCTGAGGAATCAAGATTTTCAAGGTCGTTTTTCCAGTCCTGAGATACTTTTACTTTTTGGACTACACATGGCTAT
>NW_011485300.1:0-679 GCF_000754665.1 Bison bison bison | reverse complement strand
GGCGAAGCTGGGCCAAGCCGATCAGTTTTTAACAGCTTTGTGGGGGTGTCACTGGGAACTTCAGGTCCAGTTTCTTCGCGACAAACCGTGAAGTGTGCCAGGTGCTGTACCAAGAGGTGGAGATCTCCCGTCACTGCGTTTGGCTGTGGGCTCGCGTCAGGGTTTTCGGTGCCACGCTCCCCACTCCACAGACCCGCTGCCCCTCACCGCATCCTCTGGGCCTGGAGGGCGCCAGCGTGGTCCTAGACCTCAACCCCGGCACCGTCTCCCCCGCCCGGTCTACCTGTAGCTCTGGGTCTCTGGAACCCCGGGCTGGGCCGCTTAATGAGCGGATTGTGCGGCTCTCTCTGTTGATCTAATACGAATGCACCGTGAATGCTGAAAAATAAATAGAAGGACCGAACATACGATTCTCCGGAGTGAAAAGTCTTTTAGAATAAATAAAAAAAGGCAGAGTTTTCACTGTTGAATGTAAATTCCTTTGCAGTGGAACGAATCATTTCAAGGATAGTTCACGTTGTCCTAACAACGCGGGTGAATGGCCAGGGTCTGTCTTTTTGTTAAAGATATGTTTTCTTTCTTTCAGTCAGAACTGATGATGATACCTCTTTCACGCTCTGTCCTCCGGGATCGTAAATCTCCACTCCCAGCTACCCAAATCGCACTTTCAGATGCCAAG
>NW_011485299.1:9234-9846 GCF_000754665.1 Bison bison bison | reverse complement strand
CAACCATCTCATCCTCTGTCGTCCCCTTCTCTTCCCGCCTTCAATCTTTCCCAGCATCAGGGTCTTTTCGAAAGAGTCAATTCTGCACATCAGGTGGCCAAAGTATCGGAGTTTCAACTTCAGCATCAGTCCTTCCAATGAATATTCAGGACTGATTTCCTTTAGGATGGACTGGTTGGATCTCCTTGCAATAAAAGGGACTCCCAAGAGTCTTCTCCAAAACCACAGTTCAAAAGCATCAGTTCTTTGGTGCTCAGCTTTCTTTATAGTTCAACTCTCACATTCATACATGACTACTGGAAAAACCATAGCCTTGACTAGACAGACCTTTATTGGCAAAGTAATGTCTTTGCTTTTTAAAAAGCTGTCTAGGTTGGTCGTAACTTTCCTTCCAAGGAGTAAGTGTCTTTTAATTTCATGGCTGCAATCACCATCTGCAGTGATTTTGGAGCCCAAAAAAATAAAGTCTGCCACTGTTTCCACTATTTCCCCATATATTTCCCATGAAGTGATGGGACCAGATGCCATGATCTCAGTTTATTTGAATGTTGAGCTTTAAGCCAACTTTTTCACTCTCCTCTTTCACTTTCATCAAGAGGCTTTTTAGTTCCT
>NW_011485299.1:4644-5178 GCF_000754665.1 Bison bison bison | reverse complement strand
GCAACAGACATGGGTTTGATATCTGGGTCAAGAAGATCCCCATACCTCAGGACCTTTGTGGTATCTCTTCCTTCTGCCTGGAAACCTGTCTCCCAAGATCCTGCTCTCTGCTTTTATACTCAGATCCCTGCTTATATATCACTTTCTCATAAAAGCCTTGTCTGAGCACCTTATCAAACAGTGGCCGCCCCATGTTCTCCCCATCACTCTCTTTCCTATGACATTGTTTCATTTCTCCTTCGGAATTACTTTATTTTGTTTATTTTGTTAGCTTATTTATCATTTGTCTTACTTTCCTGGACTCTGAGCTCCACAAAAGTAACAAACTTTGCTGATTTTGTTCATTTCTGCATCTGCAGGGACAAGAACAATACCTTGCATATAATAGATAGTTGGTAGATATTTGTGGAATTAATGAAGAAGAATCTGACATTAACTCATTTAACAAACACCTATATAGCACTTCTGTAACAATCTCTGCTCTAAGTGCTTTCCAAATTTTAACTCATTTAATTTTCATGATATCCTTATGAG
>NW_011485299.1:0-406 GCF_000754665.1 Bison bison bison | reverse complement strand
GGCTGGCAGCAGGTTTGGGGAATAGCTGTGGCTAGTGGGGGCTACACACCCATGCACATGTGCACACACACACACAAGTATTGATTGAAAGCCCCTACTAGGTGTTGGAAGCATGCATTTTGTCTCAATTAAATCGTGATGGCAGCTTTATTAGGAGACTTACTAGCCCCATTTTCCAGGAGTGGAAACAGACCCAGAGGATTGAAGCAACTTGCCCTGGATCTCACAGCTAGTTAGTGGTAGATCCGGGATTAACTTTCATTCTGTAGCCCCAACACGTGCTTTTTCCACTACTTCACCCCGTGGGGCCCAGCACAGGCTGCAGGGGAAGGGAAGGCAGGCTGGCTAAGGGCAAAGACTCCAGGAAAGCAGAAAGGGTGGTGGGAGTGGAAGGGGGACAAAGGGA
>NW_011485298.1:12388-14154 GCF_000754665.1 Bison bison bison | reverse complement strand
ACACATATATATATATATATATATATACACACACACATATGACTTCCATCACACTTGTTCATGGAAGGCTCTTACTCTGGCTCTGTCTCTGTGTGTGAAGCATTCACGATTAGCTCATATATTTGTGGACAGTTATGCCAGTGCAGGTTAAGGTTTTTGATGACAAAGAAGACCAAATCCTTCACTTTACAGATAGGGGAAGTAAGCTCAAAGTGGTCACGCATAACGGTCATGAGTAATGAGAAATATGTTTACCCAAGATTTTACCTAAATTAGCTCTGAGTATATGTATACTTTTTCAAATGGTTTTCTTGTTAATTTTGTTTCCCAGTAAATACCCAGAAATGAGATAGCTGGATATTATGGATAATGGTTCTTTTCTTATTCCATATAAACTTTAGATTTTTTTTTTTATTTCTGTGAAAAATATTCCTTGGAGTTTGATAGGAATAATACTGAATATGTAGATGGCTTTAGGTGATAAGGACGTTTGACAGTGTTAATTCTCCCAAGCCATGAACACAGAATGCCTTTCCATTTATTTGTGTATTCATCAATTTCTTTCAAAACTGTCTGTACAGGTCTTTTACCTCCTTGGTTACATGTATTCCCAAACTCATTTTATTATTTTTGTTGAGACTGCTAATAGGGTTGTTGTTTTAATTTCTATTTCTGCTAAGGCACTATTAGCATACAGAAATGCAACAAATTTTTAAACATCCAATTTGTATTCTTAAATGTTACTATATTCATACATCATGGTGAAGTAGATAGAGTAATTTATGTATAAAATCATGTCACCCACAAATAGTGTGACTGTTCCACTTCTTTCCAATATGAATGAACTTTATTTCTTCTTCTCGCCTAGTTGCTCTGGCTAGGACTTCCAATATTTTGTTTACTAGGAGTGCCAAGAGTGGACATCCTTATCTTGTTCTTGTTCTTACACGAATGACTTTCAGTTTCTCACTATGGAGTGTGTTACCTGTGGGTTTGTCACAAATGTCTTTTTTATTATGTTGAAGTGCTTTCTATTCATACTTTATTGAAAGGAAATATAGTTATAGACTTAAATACTGTGTTGCAGTTCAGCTCAGTTCAGTTGCTCAGGTGTGTCTGACTCTTTGCGACCCCATGAACTGCAGCACGCCAGGCCTCCCTGTCCATCACCAACTCCCAGAGTTCACTCAAACTCATGTCCATCAAGTCGGTGATGCCATCCAGTCATCTCATCCTCTGTCGCCCCCTTCTCCTCCTGCCCTCATTCCCTCCCAGCATCAGAGTCTTTTCCAATGAGTCAACTCTTCACATGAGGTGGCCAAAGTACTGGAGTTTCAGCTTTAGTATCATTCCTTCCAATGAACACCCGGGACTGATCTCCTTTAGAATGGACCGGTTGGATCTCCTTGTAGTCCAAGGGATTCTCAAGAGTCTTCTCCAACACCACAGTTCAAAAGAAGCAAGTCTTTGGCACTCAGCTTTCTTCACAGTCCAACTCTCACATCCATACATGATTACTGGAAGAACTATAACCTTGACTAGATGGACCTTTGTTGACAAAGTAATCTCTGCTTTTCAATATGCTATCTAGGTTGGTCATAACTTTCCTTCCAAGGAGTAAGAATCTTTTAATTTCATGGCTGCAATCACCATCTGCAGTGATTTTGGAGCCCAAAAAAATAAAGTTTGACACTGTTTCCACTGTTTCCCCATCTATTTCCCATGAAGTGATGGGACCAGATGCCATGATCTTAGTTTTCGAATGT
>NW_011485298.1:3806-9872 GCF_000754665.1 Bison bison bison | reverse complement strand
ACATGCAATCATTTTTACCCAGAAACTCCTCACTCAGATTGGTGTTGGAGAGACACTCTGAGCAGCCCTCTTTGCAGCTCCCTGTCTCATCCTCATCAAATGCTGGCTCAAACACTGGACCACTGTGGTTCCCCATTCATACTGTGAACACATGGCCATTGTGAAGCTGGCAGCAGAAGATATTTGAATCAACAAGATCTATGGTCTCTTTGTGGTTTTCATTATACTCTAATTTGACATAATCTTCATCATACTCTCTTACATTTAAATATTTGTAACTGTCTTCAATCTGACTCAAAAAGAAGCTAGACTCAAAGTTTTTAACACGTGCATTGCCCACATTTGTGTATTCCTTGAGTTTTATCCCCTCATTTTCTTCTTGTTTTTTGCACACAGGTTTGGTTTCCATATTCCACCTTACATTCACATTCTTCTATCCAATCTCTATCTGCCTGTCCCATCTTTGCTCAATCCTATTGTTTATGATGTGAAGACCAAACAGATTTGAGATCAAATACCCAAGATTTTCTACTCTAAGGATGCATCTTGAGTTCTCTTTTATTTTATTTCAAACAATAGCAGAAACGAGTACTGAGAAAATGTTCTTGAGAGTTTGTACTTTCTCAGATTCAATGTGTGCTGAAGAGCAATGTTCTGGTTTTGCATTCAAGACAATAAGGCTTTGACTTCTATTTAAACATCTTAGCTTGTTTTGGATACAAAGTTTGTTGAAACACACAGAATTAGTCATATCTAATCTGAGAAATCTATATGCAGGTCAGGAAGCAACAGTTAGAACTGGATATGGAACAACAGACTGGTTACAAATAGGAAAAGGAGTACATCAAGGATGTATATTATCACCCTGCTTATTTAACTTATATGCAGAGTACATCATGAGAAACGCTGGACTGGAAGAAACACAAGCTGGAATCAAGATTGCCAGGAGAAATTTCAATAAGTTCAGATATGCAGATGACACCATCCTATGGCAGAAAGTGAAGAGGAACTAAAAAGCCTCTTGATGAGAGTGAAAGAGGAGAATGAAAAAGTTGGCTTAAAGCTCAACATTCAGAAAACGAAGATCTTGGCATCCGGTCCCATCACTTCATGGGAAATAGGCGGGGAAACAGTGGAAATAGTGTCAGACTTTATTTTGGGGGGCTCCAAAATCACTGCAGATGGAGACTGTAGCCATGAAATTAAAAGATGCTTACTCCTTGGAAGGAAAGTTATGACCAACCTAGATAGCTTATTCAAAAGCAGAGACATAACTTTGCCAACAAAGGTCTGTCCAGTGGTTATGTATGGATGTGAGAGTTGGACTGTGAAGAAAGCTGAGCACTGAAGAGTTGATGCTTTTGAACTGTGGTGTTGCAGAAGACTCTTGAGAGTCCCTTGGACTGCAAGGAGATCCAACCAGTCCATTCTGAAGGAGATCAGCCCTGGGATTTCTTTGGAAGGAATGATGCTAAAGCTGAAACTCCAGTACTTTGGCCACATCATGTGAAAAGTTGACTCATTGGAAAAGACTCTGATGCTGGGAGGGATTGGGGGCAGGAGGAGAAGGGGATGACAGAGATGAGATGGCTGGATGGCATCACCGAGTCGATGGACGTGAGCTTCAGTGAACTCTGGGAGATGGTGATGGACAGGGAGGCCTGATGTGCTGCACTTCATGGGGTCGCAAAGAGTCGGACACGACTGAGAGACTGACCTGAACTGAACTGAACTGAACTTCACAGCTTTAACTTAAGATTTTGGTATTTTACGCAGTCAGAGTATGGCCTTCTGTCTATACGATATTAAGTAGAAATCCACTTTTATTTACTGATTTTATATAAAGAGTCAATTTTACGAGAGATATCAAAAATATATCTGCATTTTTTTTTCATCTTTTTGTAGTGATTTATCATGTGAAGGTGAACGTGTTAGTCGCTTAGTCCTGTTAGACTCATTGTGACCCAT
The DNA here is from genome assembly GCF_000754665.1 of Bison bison bison. Lineage (NCBI taxonomy): Eukaryota > Metazoa > Chordata > Mammalia > Artiodactyla > Bovidae > Bison > Bison bison. The sequence goes on along the minus strand of NW_011485298.1, from coordinate 7,904 downwards.
GGACTGAGGCCCACCAGGCTCCCTTCTCTGTCTATGAAATTCTCCAGGCAAGAATTCTGGAGTGGGTAGTCATTCCCTTCTCTAGGGAATCTTCTTGTCCCAGGGATCGAACCCGCGTACCCTGCATTGCAGGCAGATTGCAGATTCTTTATAGTCTGAGCCAGTAGGGAAGCCCTCTTAAAATTATTTTAAATTCCTGTATATAAATGGATGTATCTCTATTATACTTTGCAGTTGGTTTTATAGTTCTATATATCTTTTTGAGACTATATTTAACATTTTATTAGCATGTTTTTGAGTTATAAAGCATGTTTTTGAGTTTTAAAGCTCTGACTCTTACTTTTAAAAAGTGACTATTTCATCTATTAACATTTAATTTTCCTTACAGTAGGTTATCACATTCCCCAAAAAATGCAATTAAAAGAATGGTTTGTATTGCATTGAATTGTGAATGACAATGTATTTTAATAACTTCATTGATTAATTCAGGTCATTTCAGTTAGATTAAAATTAAAAGATATACTTAATATTTGGGGCTGATTTCTAGATACTTTATAACATTTATTTTATAAATGTGTAATCTTATTTTAAATCATATTTGATACTGTATATTCCTTATATATTTTTAAAGTTAATATTGTGTCAGAAATAATTGCTTCATCTATGTATTAGCTAGTTTTGCTGGGAAAATTAATATATTTCATATTTTAAATGGCAATTTGATTTCTTCTTATCCAGTCTTTACATGTCATGGTTCTTTATAACACTGACAAGTAATCTATTTTTGCATATGAATGGTGGTGGTGGTTTAGTCTCTCAGTCGTGTCTGACTCTTGCAACCCCATGGATTGTAGCCTGCCAGGCTCTTCTGTCCATGGGATTCTCCAGGCGAGAATGCTGGAGTGGGTTGCCATTTCCTTCTCCAGGGGATCTTCCTGATTCAGAAATAGAACCAGGGTCTCCTCCATTGCAGGCAGATTCTTTATCTGACTGAGCTACAGGAAAGCCCCTTGCATATAAATACTAAAACTGAAACTAAACCTGTGTTTCTTTTGTGTTCTCTAAATCTCCAATAAATTAAATTGATGAAGATTTTTGTTCAAAATTTTATATCATTCCTATTTTTTCCTGATATATTAATTACTGAGAGAAGAACATTAAAGTCTTCACTGATTTTGGTACTTTTTTCTATTTTCTCCTTTATTTCTCTTTGTTTTGGTTTCATGAATTTTGAAAATCAAGTATTAAATATAAAACATAAAACTGTAAGAACTACTGAATTTCCTGTCTGGAAGGCCCATAAGAAACCCCAATGAAAGCCTGTCATCAAAAACTTAGAGTCAAGCTGCAAAGACTTATGATCAGGTTGTAACGGCCTTCAATCTCCTTATGAGTATCTCACCTGTGGCTTCTAAGGCTTTTGCATTTAAAAATCCCTCACCCCCTCATCTGTTTCCTCACCAGGAGGATTCTTTTTTCCCTAGTTGCCCAAGGTCATGTGTCCTGGTTTGCAAACCTTGTGAACAATAAAGCCATTCTTTTGCTTTAAGATAATTCTGATTCTTTTCTGAAATTTATTCTCATTTAGGAAGACATTACCCAAGAGTGGGATTGTTGGATTATATGAAAGGTGTATTTAATTTTAAAGGAACTGCCAAATTATTTTCTCACATGTTTGTAGAATTTTGCATTTCTATTAGCAATCATAATGCTAATAATTCCAGCACCTCCACAAACTTGATACCACTTAGTATTTGATTTTTGTCTGCTTTTTTATTTGATCATTCTATTGGGTGCCTACTCTTATGTCATCACGGTTTTAATTTGCATTTCTTTTATAGATAATTATGTTGAAAATTTTTTTATGTGCTTACCATTCTTATATTCTCTTTGGAGAAATATCAGTTCAAGCTTTTAAAGTACTTTCTAAAGTTTTATTTGCTGTCAATTTGTTGAATTTTGACAATTCTTGATATATTCTAGAAAATATGATCCATGAGTTTTATCTTAGGTTATAGTTAGTCTTTTCATTTATTTTTTTAACATTGTGTTTTCACACCAAAAATTTTTAATTTTTGTGAAGCCAAATGCACATACTTAAAGTCAAAGCTAGACAAACTGAAACTCAATGATCTTTTTTTGTTTGTTTGTTTCTTTTGATCACAACCCTCTTCTTCTACCTCTTGGTGGGGATCAAGGCTAACAGGGCAGTGACATCTTCCTGCTGCTGTGGCTCCCAGGGCTCCTGCCTTTGCACCTGTACTTCTGCACATAGAGCTCTTCCAACAGGTTCTGCCAACTTTGCTGGGCCCAGGAGCCCTCTCACAGCCTGGCCACCTGTGTCTTCTTGGGATCTGCTCCCTTAATGACTTTTCTTGAAGGCATCATAGAACTGAGATTACAGGGCAAGTCACCGCCCCCAAATAGAAAGAGCTTTGAGTTTCTTCTTAGTGCCTTAGACAAGAATAAAAGGATAGACTGCAGAATGTAAAGGTATATTTAAATACCTTATCATCTTTATTGACTTTACCCCTAATTTATTCTATTTGGATGAATTATTTTGTTTCCAGCTTTTTAATGCTGCTTCTCTCTCTTGCTCTTTTTTTTGAATCTGTGTTTAAGTATTCTCAGTTTAAACACACAAACTGATATTATTCATGGTATCCTCATATTTAATGGGCTTCCCTTGTGGCTCAGCTGGTAAAAAATCCACCTCCATTGCAGGAGACCTGGGTTCAATCTCTGGGTTGGGAAAAAAGGCTACTCATTCCAGTATTCTGGCATAGAAAATTCCATGGACAGTATAGTCCATGGGGTCTCAAAGAGTTGGACACAACTGAGTGACTTCCACTTTCATATTTAATAATTAGCAATACTATATGAAAAAATCTATTTTCAGAAGTTAAAAATAAATTTAGCTCATACTGTACATGCTAAATTCCAAAATCTGTTCTAAGCACACTTTGTGTTAATCATTTACTCCTTGCTTTAATCTTCTGAATTACATCTTTATAAACCTTTTATGGATGAAAGAACTGACATACACCTATCAGTTTAAGAACATATCCAAAGACACAACTGATTCAAGCATTCTGTCAAAAGAGATTACACTCTTAACCACTATGCAATGTTTTTCTATCCAGGTGAAATGGTCCCTACTGGGAATAATTGTCAATATTCTGTGCAATAAAAGATATTGACCACAGGTCCTGATAGTGACTTGAATGTACAAAGAATGAATTCTTTACTGTTTAAGCCCATTGTATAGTATTAAGTTGGGTAAGTTATATGAACATATTAGGGACTGATTGAAATCATAACATATTGGTCAACTAATGGTTTGATTGAAAGAAATTTCTCTTCCTTATGATTAAATCATTTTGGTTTTGCTATAAGTCACCATAGTTATCCTAGCTTATATTGTGACACAGAAAGCTATTACCTTCCTTATCAGAAGTCTAGACTGCAAACAACTGTAGTTTTGGTTCATATATACATTTTAGGTAATAAAGGCAATTAAAGTTTGCCTAAAGGCATACTAATTAATAAAAATAAAACTGTGGTTAGTATGAATTGATAAAACATATATTCAAAAATCAACCTGAGCAAATGAACTGAGAGTTTTTATATTCTTAAACTATTTATTTAGTTATATTACATTTGGGGATATGATGTAATATAATATTGAAACAATTGGATATTAAAGTATATTTTTTCAATAATAAAAATTATTAGTGAAATATATTAAATATTTTCCAAGTGGCACTTTTGGATACCATTCTAATTTGGTTTTATTATAACATAAGTTTATAAAGATTGTTTTTTTAAAGTAAAATATACAGCAAAAAAGTATTGCTGCTATAAGGCATCAGTTCACTTCAGTCACTCAATTCATGTCCAATTCTTTGTGACTTCATAGGCTGCAGCATGCAAGGTTCCTTGTCCATCATCAACTCCCAGAGCTTGCTCAAATTCATGTCCATCGAGGCAGTGATGGAATCCAACCATCTCATCCTCTGTTGTCCCCTTCTCCTGCCTTCAATCTTTCCCAGCATCAGGGTCTTTTCCAATGAGTCATTTCTTCACATCAGGTGGCCA
>NW_011485298.1:2163-2749 GCF_000754665.1 Bison bison bison | reverse complement strand
TTTTATTGACTACGCCAAAGTCTTTGACTCTGTGGATCACAATAAACTGCAGAAAATTCTGAAAGAGATGGGACTACCAGACCACCTGACCTGCCTCTTGAGAAACCTATATGCAGGTCAGGAAGCAACAGTCAGAAGTGGACATGGATCAACAAACTGGTTCCAAATACGAAAAGGAGTACATCAAGGCTGTATATTGTCACCTGGCTTATTTAACTTATACGCAGAGTACATCATGAGAAAAGTTGGGCTGGAAGAAGCACAGGCTGGAATCAAGATTGCTGGCAGAAATATCAATAACCTCAGATATGCAGATCACACCACCCTTATGGCAGAAAGTGAAAAGGAACTAAAAAGCCTCTTGATGAAAGTGAAAGAGGAGAGTGAAAAAGTTGCCTTAAAGCTCAACATTCAGAAAACGAAGATCATGGCATCTGGTCCCATCACTTCATGGCAGATAGATGGGGAAACAGTGCAAACAGTGCCACACTTTATTTTTTGGGGCTCCAAAATCACTGCAGATGGTGACTGCAGCCATTAAATTAAAAGACGCTTACTCCTTGGAAGGACAGTTATGAGCAACCTA
>NW_011485298.1:574-1321 GCF_000754665.1 Bison bison bison | reverse complement strand
CAAGGGGATTGACTGTGGGCGGCACCAGAAGGTACAAACTTGCAAAAATGATATGGACACTTGGAGGCACCTTCTTGCCAATGCGGTGAGTTAGAAAGCTAAAGAGTGCCGGTGTGTAGGAGACAAGGATAGTGCACACATGGGCAGCACAGGTGCCCAGTGCTTTTGAGCGGGCATGCTGAGAGGAGAGCCGGAAGACCGCCTGGAGGATTTTGAGATAGGATGTGGCTATGAGCCCAAGGTCCAGTACCATCACTGAAAAGGCCACAGAGATTCCATATGTTCTGTTAACATGGGTGTTTGCACTAGCCAATTTCACCACAGCCATGTGCTCACAATAGGCATGATTGATGACATATTTGGTATAATATGGTAGTCTTCTAATGAGAAAGGGACCTGGCAAAACCAGGAAGATAGCTCGGACCACACTAGCTAGACCCATTTTCATGACCATTGTTGTTGTCAGGAGGGTTGTATATTGTAGTGGGATGCAAATAGCTACATAGCGATCAAAGGCCATGGCAACTAAGAGGGCTGACTCAATTATGCAAAATGTGTGGATGAAATACAACTGTGCTAGGCAGATATCAAAGTCAATCCAATGTGCATCCAACCAAAAGATGCCAAGCATCTTGGGGGCTGTGGAAGACGCAAGGGCCATATCATTCATTGCCAGCATGCCAAGGAAGAAATACATAGGCTGGTGGAGGCTTGGCTCTAGGTTGATGGGAATGATGATTATGCTGT
>NW_011485298.1:0-474 GCF_000754665.1 Bison bison bison | reverse complement strand
GAAAAGACCCTGATGCTGGGAGGAATTGGGGGCAGGAGGAGAAGGGGACGACAGAGGATGAGATGGCTGGATGACATCACCGACTCGATGGACATGTGTTTTGGTGAACTCCGAGGGTTGATGATAGCAGGGAGGCCTGGCGTGCTGTGATTCATGGGGTTATAAAGAGTCAGACACAACTGAGCGACTGAATATGATCTTATTTTTCTTAATGTTGAGTTTTAAGCCAAAATTTTCACTCTCCTCTTTCACTTTCATTAAGAGGATTTTTAGTTCTTCTTCGCTTTCTGCCATAAGGGTGGTGTCATCTGCATATCTTACATTATTGATATTTCGCCTGGCAATCTTGATTCCAGCTTGTGCTTCATCCAGCCTGGCATTTTGCATTATGTACTCTGCATAGAAGTTAAATAAGCAGGGTGACAATATATAGCCTTGATGTACTCCTTTCCCTATTTGGAACCAGTCTGTTGT
>NW_011485297.1:10167-10806 GCF_000754665.1 Bison bison bison | reverse complement strand
TGACATTTAACAGCAGTGTGACCTTGGCCATGTTCCTTGTCTTCTCTGGACCTCAGTCTCTGTCTTAGCTTGAGTTTCCCCAGAAGAGACCTAGAAACAAAGATTCAAGGGCAAATAGTTTATTTGGAACTACTCACTGGTAGGTAAGTGGGGAGGTAAGGCCTGGAAGAGAAGGAAATCAGTAAAGGGAGAATTTTTAGATCAGTCATTCCTGTGGGCAGCTCAGTCCTGCTGGAACCTCTGGGAGGTGGTTTAGAACATGCTTCACTGATGGCCAGACTGAGGGGGAGGGAGCTGGGGTATTTATCCAGCAAGTGCTGTCAGTCATTGCTTGAGGGCTGCTGGTGGGTGGTGGTAGGCATTCCTTCCTTGTATTCCTGGTCTGCTGCAAGTATGGGCAGAGATGAGATCCCAGGAGTGGCAACACAGGCTGGACTCTGCCTAAATAGGAAAGCCAAAGAGTGCAGGGGGCCTGGCATTGACTACCACTACCTTTCCTTGCTGTGAAATATGGAACTTACACCATAGCATCTTTTTTTTCTTTAATATTTATTTATTTGGTTGTGCCAGGTCTTAGTTGCAGCATGTGGGATCTAGTTTCCTGACCAGGGATCGAACCTGGGCCTGCCGCATTGGGAG
>NW_011485297.1:7193-7583 GCF_000754665.1 Bison bison bison | reverse complement strand
CCCCATCCAGCCATCATTTCCTGTCTCTGCCAGCCATCACCTCTGCTCTCTTCTCCTCCTGACTTCCTGTTCCTTCCTTATATACAGTGTTTTATTTACCTGATTTAGTAGTCTCCTGCTAAAGAGTACTCTTAGTCCCTTCTCTGCCTCCATCAAGGTCTTTTCCTAAAACAAGACTCCTTCTTCTCAAAAAAGAACTCTGTTGCCAGGTGCTAAAATAATTATGTCACCCTGACACACCGAAGGGGGAGGGCTGAGGAAAAACAGCATGGGAGGAGAGTCACCCGGGGCTGCTTGGCAGTTGCAAAGCACCGTCACAGACATCATCTCACTTGAGGCCAGAGAGAGAGGAAATGGGCTAACGGGTCGTGTGAGGTGGAGTAACCCAGG
>NW_011485297.1:4107-7093 GCF_000754665.1 Bison bison bison | reverse complement strand
ATCTTTCTAAGGGAGCAGGAACTCCCAGCATTTCTAGTTCGCACAAGCTGCGGAATGCAACTCCAGAAGCTCTGAGCCAACCAGCTAAAGAAAATTATAGGTGTGAGCAGTTGGAACTGAGAACACAGGTTAGGCGCACAGACACGGTCAAAGGCATCTGAGGGATCTAAGCCAAGCATGGCCCTGATCCCTATCCTGATGGATCCATAGTCCCCCCATGGATTAGTTTTCTATTACTCAAAAGAACTCTAATGCAGGATCTTGCCCTCCTATAGGTCTGAAATCCTTGCTTGATGTGACCGAATTTTCTCCCCTGAGCTAACCTGCAAGTGCCAGCAAGGGCTGTGGTTCTCCTCTAAGGCTTGAGGTCCTCTTCCACGTTCATGGAAAGTTGACAGAATTTATTTATTTGGGGCTGTAGGGCTGAGGCTCTATCTTCTTGTATGCTTCTGGCTGGAGACCATTCTTAGCTTCCAGAGGCCTCCAGTAGCTTCTGGCCACGTGACCCTTATAGGCAGTTTGAATGGATGTTTGCTTTCTTGTAGGCCATCTGGAGGGTGCCACTCTGCCTTCCTGTTCTGTGACCAGCCAGAGAAAATTCTGTTTCTTAAGGACTCATCAGGCCCAGCCAGGATGATCTCACCTTTGCCATGCAAGGTAGCATAATTACGGGAGTGATATTTCATCACATTCACAGGCTCTGCCCACACTCAAAAGGGAGGGGATCATACAAGGGCAAGAGTCACTGGTGGGTGTGTGCGTGCTAAGTCACTTCAGTTGTGTCTGATTATAAGCTGCCAGACCCAGCCCAATCCTCTGAGTTCCCTTACTACATTGTGTGTTGAAGGACATATTTTCCTTCATAACAGAGGATGGTCCACTTGATTTCAGGATGCAACTAACAAACCAGTGGCCAGACCAAAGAGCCAGTCAGACCTTAAAGGTACATCAGAGTCAGTGACCGCCCCTGCCCACCCAGATCCTCAGGACTGCTGGGTCTTCTGCTTTCCTGCTGCCATATTTGGTGATGGTGATGCTGTTTCCACAGTCTCGGACATTAGCTTTCGCTCACCCTCTGCCTCCCATTCTCAAGACCCTCCTGGCTCTGTCTAGAGCCACTGCATTTCCAACCCAGTGCTGGGAAGATGCAACATTTGAATTCTCTCATGGAGGTAATGTATCTCCACTGATTCTCCCCCTCCTCTTCCTGCCCCAGCCTGGCATCCATCACTCAGCTGGGTGGTCACTACCCAGAGCACAGCCTGGAGATGACCACTTCATGGAAAGGTTGACAGGACCTGTGTCTGAGAGGGATTAACCACCCAGCAATGAAAGAAAGGCCTATTTTCAATTTCTATGTGGAGAAAATATTAAAAATACATAAAAATAGCAATGCCAGGAGAACAATAAGGGCCACTTCGAACATGAATCTGGAATGTAAAAGGGTTCAATTCAGGCTTAGAATTCGCAGCACATAATGTCAGATAATAGCAAGACAGTCCTTCATTATTTCATTGAACACACAGTTATTCAACATCTACTATGAACACTGAGTCATAAGGCTCCCTGGAAAACTACAATTGATAGGTTTATAGGGCCACAGAAACAGAGTAGAAAGGAAATTATTAACAATGGCAATTTGGTTTGCTTCCAGATTACCAACTAAGTATTCCAGAAGGTTAGTTGTAACTTTGTAGTTAGGTCAGTGAGAATGACTCTAGTTAGAGCCTTGTTCCTAGCATCAGAAAACTGGAGTTTTGATCTCAGCTATGGTGCTCACTGCTTGCATAAGCTTGGGTAGGTCCTCTTTCCGTGTTGGCCCTTGGGTTTCTCATCTTGAGGATTTCTATGGTCCCTTCTAGCTCTGACATCTTCTGGATCAGGTATATTCCAACTAGAAACTTATAAATTACCTCACCTTTCCTACTTACATCATCCTATCCAAGAACTTGCAGATAAAGCCGTGATTAATTTTATGGCTGAAACAAGGCACATTTATTGGGTACAGAGGTTTAGTAAAGGCAATTAAAGTTAAGGTGACTGCTCCCTAAATGACCAGAAGCATATAAAAAAGGAAATTTTGTTAATGTTAAGAAAAAGAAATAGTTGGTGACTAGTGAGATAAAGGAAGTCATAATTGAAGGAACACCCTTGTAGCCACTGTGGATGATGCCAAGGATGATACTTATGTAGTTAAAAGACCTCAAAGATAGATTAAATAATAATCTAAGAACTGATTTTGTCTTGGATGCTTTATCAACAGTAATTTTAACTTTATCCCTGCAAAGGAGGTATTCATCATCCCCATTTTACAGATGGCAGAAACTGAGACTCATACAGAATTATTTTTTCCCAAGGACATCCAGCTGGAAATAACAAAGTTCATGTGTATTTTTTTCTCATATTCTGCACTGCCTCTCTTGTCAATGACTTAAGTATTATTAAAACATAAAAGCAAGAATACCAGCAGGGCAAATATTCCAGGGGTTTAAACTCACTGTATAGTGAAACTTAGGACAGTGGTGAGCCTGTACAATTTTAGTATTAATATGTGCAAAAGATGTAAACCAGTATATTTATCTGTCAGAGATACATAAGGAAAGAATATCAATATCACAGCCAGGAATCTCAGCAAATAGTGGATTTCATATTTGCTTATATAAATAAATTTCAGCCTCTAGTTCTGGCAGTACTAGGATAAAGATAACCTGAAAACCCATTTTCTACAGCTATCTAGAAAGAAACAAATATTTATTTGAATGAATAGATGTGCACACGGGAAGTTGACAGGGGCTGTGAATGAGAAAACTAGGGCTGAAAACGAGGGCAGCAGCTTGTGAATGATGATGTAACTGACTTAGGGTAGGAGTGAATGGGGAGAGACCGTCTCAGTATTCTAGGGCCATGGACGATTTAATGATCACCTGGGGGGAAGGGGAAGGAACGGATGGCTTGGGTCCTGTGAGGCAAGAGTTGGATCTCAGAT
>NW_011485297.1:1799-2942 GCF_000754665.1 Bison bison bison | reverse complement strand
AAAGAGAAAGAGAGCATCTTAAAAGCAATCAAGAAGAGAGATAGATACCTACTAAGAAAGAATATCAAGACTGGCAGCAGATTTCTCACCAGCAGCAATAAAAACCAGAAGACAATGGAATAATATCTGAAAAATGGTGAGTGAAAGCAGTATCTAGAATTCCATACTCTGTTAAATTATCATTATTATTAATATTTTTTGGCCACCCCCATGTGGCAGTAGCAATTTTACTGTCAGACAAACTAGAATTCAAGGCAATAAACATTAAAATACAAAAGGGGATAGTTTATACTAGGAAAAGGAATAGTAGTTCTAGACTATGTAACAATGATGAACATACATTTTTTTATTCATGTAGCAAAATGTATGAAGAAATGCATACAATATTTCAGGCATTGTTCTAGGTTTGAGGGATACAGTAGAGACCAAGACAGATAGAAATACTTATCTTCTTTAGAATTTACATTCCATGCAATTATCAACGTAACCTCAAGCATTTAAAGCAACAGTGAGCAGAACTGAAAAATAAAATAGAGAAACCAGGAAGTGTAGCTGGAGAGTTTAAGTTTTTTCTCTCTGAAAACTAATAAATAATGAAGACAAAAAATAAAGCTATTGAAGATTTGAAGCACACAATTAAAACACTTCAACTAATGCATATGAATAGAATTTAACACTCAACAAACAGATTACACACTCTTTTTGAGCACACACAGCACATTTACAAAATGTAACATACCAAAAAGGCAACCTAAATAAATTCCAAAGCCATGACATCAGCCCAGAGACCTCTATGAGAACTTTCAGCTGGCAAAGCAGGATAAGACTGAGCGACTTTTTGACCCTATTGTCTGCAATAGTCTGCTTTACCTAACCCCCCCACCCCCACCCCCAAATCAAAACAGCAATAACTGTGGCCTATAGCAATGAACTGGGCTGTCCCTATTTTTCCAAATAGGAGTATTTTCTGTTGGCAGGCTCTGCCCCAGTCTCTCTTCAGCTCTGTTGTTATGCTTGTTCTGAGTTTCTTTTCAGGAGAAACAAAATGGTGCCTAGCCAACAAAGAGAAGCTTTGCTCCCCTGAGCCCTGAGCAGAACTTGTGCCCCTTCCTGGCTCTCATATTGGCTGCTTGGGGTGACAGG
>NW_011485297.1:504-1380 GCF_000754665.1 Bison bison bison | reverse complement strand
AAAGTCCAAACTAAAGCCAAGGCAGACACACAGAACTTGTGAAATCTACAGGATGATCTCTGTACTTATTCCTGGATAGCAACCTTTCAGAAATAATTCTCAACTCTCACCCACATATTTAAAAAATAAATGAGTCTTTTGATTGGCATTTGGAGTATTGGAACCTGAACCCCGGCTTTATTTTTAAAGCCCGTTCCCATTTGTATTCACAGGCGAGCTTTGCTCTCTGGCTCTGTCCGTGCCTTTTGACATTTAGGTGTTACCCGAGGTAATAAGTGGCCCAGATTTTAGTCTCTGAAGTGGAGATGGGATACCTCCAATCTGCTCCCACCTTGTCCTGGGTTACCACTCAAGGGTTTTCACACGTACAGCTCTGTATTTAATGGTATGTAGTAGTTAATTTGGTTTCACGTTTGAAAACGCCTGTAAAAATGGTTGGTTGCTACAGAAGCTCTGTGTGAGCTTTCTTGTAAGAACGTACTTCGGTAAATGCGTCCATTCCCGCGGCTGCTGTGTTATTACCTGTGGCCAAAGCAACTGCATTTGTGACTCCCATCCTCTGTTGCAGACCCTCCGGGTGGACATAGGCAAAAATTTTCAAGGCCAATTTCTATGTAATTTTCTCCCCTTCTAATTTTTATTTTGAAAAATGTCAAACCTTCAGAAAAATAGAAGGAATAATACAATGAGCACCTGTATACCATACTACCCTCTATCTTGACTCATTATTATTTTTGCTATATTTGTTTTCCTATTGATCTACATACCTATCTCTTACCCCCTATCATCTGAAAGTAATTTAAAGGCATGGTACCACTTCATCTCTAAATATTTCAGCCCCTCTTTCCTAAGAACAAGGACATTCTCCTACATAAC
>NW_011485297.1:0-404 GCF_000754665.1 Bison bison bison | reverse complement strand
ATCTGTTTTATATATAGCAGAGTGTACACGTCAATTTCAAACTCCTGATTTATCCCCCCTCCTCAGACATTTCTCCTTTGGTAACCTTAATTTTTTTTTTTCGATATCTGTGAGTCTGTTTCTGTCTTGTAAATAAGTTTGTCTCATTTTTAAAAAATTAGATTCCACATATGAGTGATATCATGATATTTGTCTTCCTCTGTCTGACTTACTTCATCTCAGCTTTTCTTTAATTACAATGATTCTCTCCATCCCCACTCCCCAGACCTCCCTGGGACAGATATTTTCAGAACCAGGTCTGAGCAGTTCTTTTTCATTCACTCAATTTTAATTTAAAAAATTTCACAAATATATACTCATTTAAAAAAAATTCACATCAGTTAAAAAAAAAGAAAAAAAAGTCC
>NW_011485296.1:19632-20199 GCF_000754665.1 Bison bison bison | reverse complement strand
TTTTTGCTGGCAATCTTGATTCTAGCTTGTGCTTCTTCCAGCCCAGCGTTTCTCATGATGTACTCTGCATATAAGTTAAATAAGCAGGGTGACAATATACAGCCTTGACATACACCTTTTCCGATTTGGAACCAGTTTGTTGTTCCATGTCCAGTTCTAAATGTTGCTTCCTGACCTGCATATAGGTTTCTCAAGAGGCAGGTAAGGTGGTCTGACATTCCAATCTCTTTCAGAATTTTCCATAGTTTATTGTGATCCACACAGTCAAAGGCTTTAGCATAGTCAATAAAGCAGAAACAGATGTTTTTCTGGAGCTCTCTTGCTTTTTCCATGATCCAGCAGATGTTGGCAATTTGATCTCTGTGAAATTCACAGTTCACATATTGCTGAAACCTGGCTTGGATAATTTTGAGCATTACTTTACTAGCATGTGAGATGAGTGCAATTGTGCAATAGTTTGATCATTCTTTGGCATTGCCTTTCTTTGGGATTGGAATGAAACCTGAGCTTTTTCAGTCCTGTGGCCACTGTTGAGTTTTCCAAATGTGCTGGCATATTGAGTGCAGC
>NW_011485296.1:17816-19532 GCF_000754665.1 Bison bison bison | reverse complement strand
GTATTTTTGCCACCTCTTCTTAATATCTTCTGCTTCTCTTAGGTCCATGCCATTTCTGTCCTTTATTGAGCCCATCTTTGCATGAAATGTTCCCTTGGTATCTCTAGTTTCCTTAAAGAGACTTCTAGTCTTTCCCATTCTGGTGTTTTCCTCTATTTCTTTGCATTGATCACTGAGGAAGGCTTTCTTATCTCTTCTTGCTATTCTGTGGAACTTTGCATTCAGATGCTTATATCTTTCCTTTTTTCCTTTGCTTTTCGCTTCTCTTTTTTTCACAGCTATTTTTAAGGCATCTCCAGACAGCCATTTTCCTTTTTTGCATTTTTTTTTCCATGAGGATGGTCTTGATCCCTGTCTCCTGTACAAGGTCATGAACTTCTGTCCATAGTTCATCAGGCACTCTATCTATCAGATCTAGTTCCTTAAATCTATTTCTCACTTCTGCTTTATAATCATAAGGGATTTCATTAAGGTCAAACCTGAATGGTCTAGTGGTTTTCCCTTCTTTCTTCAATTTCAGTCTGAATTTGGCAATGAAGAGTTCATGATCTGAGCCACAGTCAGCTCCTGGTCTTGTTTTTGTTGACTGTATAGAGCTTCTCCATCTTTGGCTGCAAAGAATAGAATCAATCTGATTTCAGTGTTGACCATCTGGTGATATCCACGTGTAGAGTCTTCTCTTGTGTTGTTGGAAGAGGGTGTTTGATATGATCAGTGCATTTTCTTGGCAAAACTCTATTAGTCTTTGCCCTGCTTCATTCCGTATTCCAAGGCCAAATTTGCCTGTTACTCCAGGTGTTTCTTGACTTCCTACTTTTGCATTCCAGTCCCCTATCATGAAAAGGACATCTTTTTTGGGTGTTTGTTCTAAAAGATCTTGTAGGTCTTCATAGAACCATTCAACTTCAGCTTCTCCGGCGTTACTGGTTGGGGCATAGACTTTGATATGGTGATATTGAATGGTTTGCCTTGGAAACAAACAGAGATAATTCTTTTTTTTTTTTTGAGATTGCATCCAAGTACTGCATTTCAGACTCTTTTGTTGACCATGATGGCTACTCCATTTCTTCTAAGGGATTCATGCACACAGTAGTAGAAATAATGTTCATCTGAGTTAAATTCACCCATTACAGTCCATTTTAGTTCACTGATTCCTTGAATGTTGATGTTCACTCTTGCCATCTCCTGTTTGACCACTTTCAATTTGCCTTGATTCATGGACCTGACATTCCAGGTTCCTATGCAATATTGCTCTTTACAGCATTGGACCTTGCTTCTATCACCAGTCACATCCACAACTGAGTATTGTTTTTGCTTTGGCTCCATCCCTTCATTCTTTCTGGAGTTATTTCTCCACTGATCTCCAGCAGCATATTGGGCCCCTACTGACCTGGGGTGTTCCTCTTTCAGTATCCTATCATTTTGCCTTTTCATACTGTTCATGGGGTTCTCAAGGCAAGAATACTGAAGTACCCGGCTCCAGCCCCCATTGGATCCAGGGATTCCCTCAGGAGGACGGCTTTGGCGAAAGAATAGCAAAAGGGGAGAGAAAGAGGCTTGATCTGACTGGTTTACGTGGGGAACTAATAAATTTTGTGACACCAAACTTGCTCTGACCACGGAGGCTGCAGGCGCCCTCTTGAATTGCTGAAGGTGCCCCACCTTAGGCACCTTCTTGAGTGGGTCTTAGAAGCCCAGGCAAGTAAGTGGTCTCAG
>NW_011485296.1:14123-16242 GCF_000754665.1 Bison bison bison | reverse complement strand
GTCGTGGGGTAGCTCCTCCCAGCTGCCACTCCTGGCCTCGGACGTGGGGTAGCTCCTCTAGGCCGTTCCTGCACTGTTGCCACCTGGCACTCTCCGCCACTGCCCCGACATCGGACAAGGGGTAGCTCCTCTCAGCTGCCGCTCCTGACCTCAGACATGGGGTAGCTCCTTTCGGCCATTCCTGCGTCATTGCAGCCTGGCACTCTTGGCTGCTGCCCCTGACCTCAGATGTGGGATAACTCCTCTTGGCCGCCGCCCCTCGGGCATGGGGTCCTCCCAGCTTCTGTCCCTGACCTCGGATGTGGGTAGCTCCTCTTGGCCATGCTCTGTGCACCGCCGCAGCCACCTGTGCTCTGTGCGCCACTGCAGCAAAAAGACAATCAGAATGGGAGAAAATAACAGCAAATGAAACAACTGACAAAGGAGTAATTTCCAAAATACACAAGCAGCTGATATAACTCAATGCCAGAAAAACAACCAAATCAAAATGTGGGAAAAAGCCCTAAAAAGACATTTCTTCAAAGAAGACATACAGATGGCTAACAAGCACATGAAAAGATGCTCAGCATCACTCATTATTAGAGAAATGCAAATCAAAACTACAATGTGGTATCACCTCGCACTGGTCAAAATGCCATCATCAAAAAGTCTAGAAACAAAAATGCTGGAGAGGGTGTGGAGTAAACGGAATGCTCTTGCACTGTTGGTGGGAATGTGAATTGATACAGCCACTATGGAAGATAGTATGCAGATTCCTTAAAAACCAGAAATAAAAGAACCATATGACCCAGCAATTTCACACCTAGGTATATACTCTGAGGAAATCAAAATTGAAAAAGACACATTTATCCCATTATTCATTGCAGCACTATTTACAATAGCTAGAACATGGAATCAACCTAGATGGCCATCGACAGATTAATGGATAAAGAAGTTGTGGTACATATACACAATGGAATATTACTCAGCAAATAAAAGGAAGATAATTGAGTCAGTTCTGATGAGGTGGATTAACCTAGAACCTACTATACAAAGTCAGAAAGAGAAAGGTTAAAAAAAAAAAAAAGAAAGAGAAAGGTAAATATAATATTCTAATGCATGTATACAGAATCTAAAAGAATGGTACTCAAGAATTTATTTGCAGGCCAGCAATGGAGCAACAGACATAGAGAATAGACGTATATATGTATACCAATGGCTGATGAACGTTGAGGTTTGACAGAAAACAAAATTCTGTAAAGCAATTATCCTTCAATTAAAAAATAAATTTAAAAAATGCTAGTGGAGATGATGAAAATCCAGCTGAGCTACTTCAAATCCTAAAAATTGATGCTGTTAAAGAGCTGATTCAATACACCAGGAAATTTGGAAAACTCAGCAATGGCTATAGGACTGGAAATTGTCAGTTTTCATTCCAATCCCAATGAAAGGCAATGCCAAAGAATGTTCAAACTACTGCACAATTGCACTCATCTTACACTCTAGCAATGTAATGCTCAAAATTATCCAGGCTATGCTTCAACTGAGAACTTCCAGATGCTCAAGATGGATTTAGAAAAGGCAGAGGAACCAGAGAGCAAATTGCCCACACCCATTGGATCATAGCAAAAGCAAGAGAATTCCAGAAAAAAAAAAATCTACTTCTACTTTCTTGACTTCTAAAGCCTTTGACTGTGTGGATCACAACAAACTGCAGAAAATACTTCAAGAGATAGGAATACCAGACCAGCTTACCTGCCTCTTAAGAAACTGTTGCTGAAGAAGCAACAGGTAGAACCAGATATGGAACAATGGATTGGTTCAAAATTCAGAAAAGAGTATATCAAGTCTGTATATTGTAACACTGCTTATTTAACTTATATGCAGAGTACATCATGCGAAAGGCCAGACTAGGTGAAGCAAAGGCTGGAATAAATATTATAGGGGAAAATATCAATCATCTCAGGTATGCAGATGACACCACATATATGGCAGAAAATGAAGAGGAACTAAACAGCCTCTTGATAAAAGTAAAAGAGGAAAGTGAAAAAAAAACTGGCTTAAACCTCAACATTCAAAAAATGAAGATCATGGCATCTGGTCCCATCACTTCATGGAAAATATAAGGGGAAACAACATA
>NW_011485296.1:12903-13992 GCF_000754665.1 Bison bison bison | reverse complement strand
CTGATGCTGAAGCTGAAGCTCCAACACTTTGGCCACCTGATGCAAAGAACTGACTCATTGGAAAAGTCCCTGATGCTGGGAAAGATTGAAGGCAGTGGGAGAAGGGGACAACAGAGGATGAGATGGTTAGAAGGCATCACTGACTCAATGGACAGGAGTTTGCGCAAGCACCAGGAGTTGGTGATGGACAGTGAAGCCTAGTGAACTGCAGTCCATGGGGTCACAGAGTCAGACCGGACTTAGTGACTGAACAAACTGAACTCTGCATACAAGTTGAATAAGCAGGGTGACAATATACAGCCATGATGTACTCCTCTCCAAATTTTAAACCAGCTTGTTTTTCCATGTTTGGTTCTAACTGTCGCTTCTTGACCTGTATGCAGCTTTCTCAGGTAAGGTGGTCAGGTATTCCCATCTCTTTACAGTTTTCTACATTTTGCTGTGAGCCACACGTTCAAAGGCTCTAGTGTAGTGAATGAAGCAGAAGTAGTTGTATTTCTGGAATGCCCTTACTTTTTCCTATCATTCAACACATGTTGGCAATATGATCTCTGGTTACTCTGTCTTTTCTAAATTCACCTCATACATCTGAAAGTTCCCAGTTCACGTATTGTTAAAGCCTAGCTTGAAGGATTTAGAGAATTGTCTTGCTAACATGTGAAATGAGTTCAATTGTACTGTTGTTTGAACATTCTTTAGCATTGCTCTTCTTTGGGATCAGAATATAAAATGACCTTTTCCAGTCCTGTGGCCACTGCTGAGTTTTCCAAATTTGCCAGCCTATCAAATTCAGCAGTTTATCAGCATCATCTTTTAGAAGTTGAAATAGCTTAGCTCGAATTACACCATCTCCACTAGCTTTGTTCATAGGAATGATTCCTAAATCCACTTGACTTCACACTCCAGGATGTCTGCTTCTAGGTTAGTGATCACATCATTGTGATTATCTGGCTCATTAAGACTTTTTTTTTTTTTTTTGTATTAAGACCTCTACTGTGTATTCTTGCCACCTCTTCTTAATATCTTCTGCTTCTGCTAGGTCTTTGTCATTTCTGTCCTTTATTGTACTCATCTTTGCATGAAATATTC
>NW_011485296.1:12569-12730 GCF_000754665.1 Bison bison bison | reverse complement strand
TTTCTGGGTTCTGGTGCACACAAGGGTTTGTTTGTGCCTTCCAAGAGTCTCTGGCAGGTATGAGGTTTGGTTTTAAGACACTGATGTATAGATCAGTCTTATGGACTCTGTGGGAGAGGGAGAGGGTGGGGAGATTTGGGAGAATGGCATTGAAACATGTA
>NW_011485296.1:10169-11061 GCF_000754665.1 Bison bison bison | reverse complement strand
TGATCATTTTGGTTAGTTTTCTGTGACTGTGGTTTCCATTCTGTCTGCCCTCTGATGGATAAGGATAAGAGACTTGTGAAACCTTCCTTTTTGGATGGACTGGCTGTGTGGAAAACTGAGTCTTCTTCTAGTGGGCAGGGCCATGCTCAGTAAATCTTTAATCCAATTTTCTGCTGGTGGGTGAGACTGTGACCCCCCTCCCTGTAGTTTGTCCAGTGCTGGAGTCTTCTGTTTTCTATGGAAGGGCTATAGTCTCTGTGTTAGGCCTGCTGGCAACCTCTTCCAAGAGGATGTAGGCCAAAACTCTGTGCCTCACATGAATGCTTCTGCCAGTGCCGCTGACCTTGTGGCAGGCCACTGTCAACCCATGCCTCTCTCAGAGACTCCCAAACACTCATATGCAAGTCTGAGTCTGTCTGTTATGGGGTCACTCCTCC
The DNA here is from genome assembly GCF_000754665.1 of Bison bison bison. Classification (NCBI taxonomy): domain Eukaryota; kingdom Metazoa; phylum Chordata; class Mammalia; order Artiodactyla; family Bovidae; genus Bison; species Bison bison. The sequence goes on along the minus strand of NW_011485296.1, from coordinate 10,624 downwards.
TTTCTCCTGGGTCCTGGTATGCACAAGGTTTTGTTTATGCCCTCCTATAGTCTCTGCTTCCCTAATTCTGTGGAAATTCTGTAATCTAGTCCTGCTGATCTTCAAAATCTGGTTCCCTGGGGATTCCCAGTCCCTTTGTTAGAAGTCCAGGTTAAGAAGTGTGTTGTGAGACCTAGAACCTTTGAAACAGTGCAGGAAATTCTTTGGTATAATTGTTCTCCAGTTTGTGGATCCCCTGCCCAATGGCTCTATGGTGGGGTTTATGACAAACTCCACCAAGAGGACTTTTGCCACATGCCATGCCTCCCAGGACTGGTGGTTCCAGTGCCGCTGTCTCCACAACAAGCCACTGTTAACCCATGCCTCCACAGGGGACCCTCAAACACTCACTGGCAGTTCAGAGTCCGTCTCTTGTGGGGGTCACGGCTCCTTTTCTGGGTTCTGGTGCACACCAG
>NW_011485296.1:8824-9932 GCF_000754665.1 Bison bison bison | reverse complement strand
GTTACTCCTACAATCTTGTTGTGTCTTCTCCTTTGTCCTTGGAAGTGGAGTATTTTTTATTGGTGGGTTCCAACATCCTCTGATGGATGATTGTTCAGCAACAAGTTGTGATTTTGGTGTTCTCACAGAAGATGAGCGTATGTCCTACTACTTTACTATCTTTGAAGTCAGTAAGCTATGTATGTACTTATTCCCATTCTATGATTTGTTCTCGTGTAGTTTAGTAACTCTTCTCTGCTGATTTATTTATTTTTGTTTGTTTTTTCCATTATAGTTTGTTAATTTTCTTTAGTATCACACTTGTTTTCTATTCTTTTTTTTTTATTTTGGGGGTAACTATTGTAGATTTTTTGATTTGTGGTTCCTATTGGGAATGACACAGATGACCATGATTGTGTGATCACTCACCTAGATCCAGACATCCTGGGATGCAAAGCCAAGTGGGCCTTAGGAAGCATCACTACACACAAAGCTAGTGGAGGTGATGGAATTACAACTGAGCTATTTCAAACCCTAGAAGATTATGGTGATAAAGTGCTGCACTCAATACGCCAGCAAATTTGGAAACCTTAGCAGCAGCCACAGGGCTGAAAAAGGTCAGTTTTTATTCTGATCCCAAAGAAAGGCAATGCCAAAGAATGCTTCAAACTACCAAGCAATTGCATTCAACTCACATGCTAGCAAAGAAATGCTCAAAATTCTCCAATCCAGGCTTCAACAGTATGTGAACCAAGAGCTTCCAGGTGTTAAAGCTGGATTTAGAAAAGCAGAGGAACCAGAGACAAAATTGCCAACATCTATTGGATCATAGGAAAAGCAACAGAATTACAGAACAACATATACTTCTGCTTCATTGACTACATTAAAGCCTTTGACTGTGTGGATCACAACAAACTGTGGAAAATTGAACATTAAGAGATGGGAATACCAGATCACCTTACCTGCCTCCCGAGAAATCTGTATGCAGGTCAAGAAACATTAGTTAGAATTGGACATAGCACAACGAACTGGTTCAAAATTGGGAAAGGAATATGTCAAGGCTGTGTATTGTCACTCTGCTTATTTAACTTATATGCAGAGTACATCACACAAAATGCCGGGATGGATG
>NW_011485296.1:4839-6181 GCF_000754665.1 Bison bison bison | reverse complement strand
CTCCTTCTCCTCCTGCCTTCAATCTTTCCCAGCATCAGGGTCTTTTCCAGTGAGTCAGTTCTTTGCATCAGGTGGCCAAAGTATTGGAGATTCAGCTTCAGCATCATTCCTTCCAATGAAAATTCAGGATGGATTTCCTTTAGGATTGACTGGTTTGATCTTGTATTCCAAAGGACTTTCAAGAGTCTTCTCCAACACCACAGTTCAAAGGCATCAGTTCTTCAGTGCTCAGCTTTCTTTACAGTCCAATTCTCACATCCACACACAACTACTGGAAAAATCATAGCTTTGACAGGACAGAACTTTGTTGGCAAAGTAATGTCTCTGTTTTTTAATATACTGTCAAGGTTGGTCATAGTTTTCCTTCCAAGAAACAAGCATCTTTCAATTTTATGGCTGCAATCAACATCTGATGTGACCCCAAGACCCCAAGAAAATAAAGTCTTTCACTGTTTCCATTGTTTCCCTATCTATTTGCCATGAAGTGAAGGGACTAGATGTCATGAACTTCAATTTTTGAATAATGAGTTTTAAGCCAGCTTTTTCACTCTCTTCTTTTACTTTCATCAAGAGGCTCTTTAGTTCCTCTTCACTTTGTGCCATAAGGGAGGTATTCTGTATAATCTGAGGTTATTGATATTTCTCCCTGCAATCATGACTCCAGCTGTGCTTCATCCAGCCCAACATTTCACATGTTGTAGTTAGCATATTAGTTAAATAAGCAGGGTGGCTGTATACAGCCTTGACATACTCCTTTCCCAATTTGTAACCAGCCCATTGTTCCATGTCCAGTTATAACTGTTGCTTCTTGACCTGCATACAGATTTCTCAGGAAGCAGGTAAAGTGGTCTGATATTCCCATCTCTTGAAAAATTTTCCACAGTTGGCTGTGATTCATACAATCAAAGGCTTTGGCATAGTCAATAAAACAGATGTAGATGTTTTTCTGGAACTCTCTTGCTTTTTTGATGATCCAGCGGATGTTGGCAATTTGATCTCTGGTTCCTCTGCCTTTTTTAAATTCAGCTTGAACATCTGGAAGTTCTCAGTTCATGAACTTTTGAAGTCTGGCTTGGAGAATTATGAGTATTGCTTTCCTAGAGTGTGAGATGAATACAATTGTGTGATAGTTTGAACATTCTTTGGCATTGCCTTTCTTTGGAATTGGAATGAAAAGTGATCTTTTCCAGTGCTGTGGCCACTGCTGAGTTTTCCAAATTTGCTGGCATATTGAGTGCAGCACTTTCATAGCATCATCTTTCAGGATTTGAAATAGCTCAACTGGAATTCCATCACCTCTACTAGCTTTGTTCATAGTGATGCTTCCTAAAGCCCACTTAAC
>NW_011485296.1:0-566 GCF_000754665.1 Bison bison bison | reverse complement strand
ATTTTTTAAATTTATTTATTTATTGAAGGATAATTGCTTTACAGAATTGTGTTGTTTTCTGTCTTGAAATTTATAAAGTGGATAATCATAAATATAAGTTGAAAAAGCTTACTTTGGCTGAATTTTGTATTATGATTTTGAATAACTGTCCTAATATAATATACTATTCTCGAGATTTTTTTTTTTATTTTCAGCTTACCATGACAGTAAACTGTAGACAAGTAGACAGTAAACAAGTATGACATTTTTATGCAGTAATTTTGATGCAATTGTTTAACTCTAGTACAAACATGAAACCAGTAAGTTTTTTTCTTTAAAAACATTACCATATTAAATTTGAAGAGAAAATATTATCACATGCCCTTGAACTTGCCTTGCCCTAAGACTGGGTGTAGTTTAGGTACCATATGGCACATAAAGCACATACCACCTAGAGACATATAACTAGCATGTTTGCTGATCATAGAAAGGCTTATCAAACACTCTAAGCAAACTCTCCTTATTCTGTTAGAGTTCAGTAGTATCAAATAATTTCCTTTATTTCTCCCAAAGCCATCTGCAAAATC
>NW_011485295.1:8356-10197 GCF_000754665.1 Bison bison bison | reverse complement strand
AAGGGAAAATGTGGAAGAAGTGACAGATTTCCTCTTCTTGGGCTCCAAAATCACTGTAGATGGTGACTACAGACATGAAATCAGAAGATGATTGCTTCTTGGCAGGTCAGGGATGACAAACCTAAACAGAGTGTTGAAAAGCAGAGACATCACTCTGCCGACAAAGGTTCATATAGTGAAGGCTATGGTCTTCACAGGATCACATATGGTTGTGAGAGCTGGACTGTAAAGAAGTCATAGCACCAGAGAATTGATGCCTTTGAACTGTGGTGCTGGAGAAGACTCCTGAAAGTCCATTGGACAGTAAGAAGATCAAACCATTCAATCTTAAGGGAGATCAACCCTGAATATTCACTGGAAGGACAGATGCTGAAGGTGAAGCTCCGGTATTTTGGTCGTCTGATTCGAACAGATGACTCATTGGCAAAGTCCCTGATGCAGGGAAAGATCAAGGGTAGAAGGAGAAGAGGGTGTCAGAGGATGAGATGGCTGGACAGCATCCTGGATGCAATGAACATGAACTTGAAGAAACTCCAGGAGACGGTGAGGGACTGGGAGGCCTGGTGTGCTGCAGTCCATGGGGTTGCAGAAATTCGGACACAAATGGGAAACTGAACAACTACAGCTGCCCAGCTGTATAAGGGTCCTTGTTTTTGCTTCCCTGGTGGTCCAGTGGTTAAGAATCTGACTGCCAATGCAGGGCACATGGGTTCGATCCCTGGGCCAGGAAGATCCCACATGCCCAGGACAACTAAACCCGTGTGCCACCACTACTGAGCTCCCCAAAATCAGAGTCTGTGCTCCTCCACAAGGAAGCCTCCACAATGAGAAGCCTGAGCACAGCAATTAGAGTAGCCCCTGCTGGCTGCAAGTGCAGAAAACCTGCACACAGTTAACAAGATTTAGCACAGCCAAAAACTAACAAATAATTTTGGTAAATAAAAGTTTTTTTAATATAAATTTATTTATTTTAATTGGAGGTTAATTACTCTACAATATTGTATTGGTTTTGCCATATATCAACATGAATCCGCCACAGGTTTTAAGAGTCCTTGTTTCCAGCTATAGCCTTCTCGGACATTGAAGATTTCAGTTAATTAAGCTCATCCTACACTAAGATCTGCTCTGGTCCTACAGAGTCAATCTTAAAAAGTAAGACCCAAAAGGATCAAACTGTTTTTTTCCCAAGTAATTTAACAGGATTCCATAATAAAGCTCAAGAGTAAGTTTAGGAATAGAAAAAAGTCAAGCATGCAAGGGAAATTTGATAATGCTTGGCATCCAATCTAAAATTACCAGGAGGCAAAGAAGCAGGAAAATCCAACCCATTATGACAGAAATCAGTGTGTTGTTGTTGTTCAGTAGCATCTAACTTTTTTTGACCCCACGGACTGCAGCATGCTAGGCTTCCCCATCCTTTACCATCTCCCATAACTTGCTCAAACTTATGTCCATTGAGTCGAGATGCCATCCAACCATCTCATCCTCTATCGTTCCCTTCTCTGCATGCCTTCAATCTTTCCCAGCATCGGGGTCTTTGCCAATGAGTTGGCTCTTTGTACCAGCTGGCCAAAGTGTTGGAGATTTCAGTTAAAATGCATCAATTGGAAAGGAAGAAATAAATGCATATTTATTTACAGTCAAAATGATTGTCTAAGCAGGAAGTTCAACGGGATCTACAAGAGCTATTACAATTAATTAGTTAAGCAAGGTTTCAGGATACAAGGATACTCTTGAGAGTGCCTTGGACTGCAAGGAGATCAAACCAGTCAATTCTAAAGGAAATCATTCCTGAATATTCATTGGAAGGACTGATGCTGAAGCTGAAGCTTCAAAACTTT
>NW_011485295.1:4267-5764 GCF_000754665.1 Bison bison bison | reverse complement strand
GTGAGCATCCTGCTGAGCGCAGGTCATTGTCATTGACTTCCAGAAGGGAGTCAGGCACCTCTGGGTCAGGCCTGGTCTGTCCCTCTGGTGTCCCACACGTAGCTCACGTGTGTGTGCGTGTGTGCATTTGTGTCCATGTGCATGTGGGCAAGTGCATGCACATGGGCATCTGACGTGCATGTCTGTGTGTGTGTGTGTGTGTGTGTGTGTGCCCGAGAGAGAGAGAGGGAGTAGTGGCTGTGCACAGGTGCTAGCCCATGTCCGTTTATGTGTGTGAGTGCGTGTGCAGGGGTGCATGCACATAGGTGTGTGCATGTGTGTTTGTGGAGGTGCTTGCAAATGAGCGTTCCCATGTGCATCTGTGTGTGAGAGAGAGTGTGTGGTCAGGTGCATGCACATGGGCATGTGTGTGTGTGTGGGAAAGAGAGCATAGGTCAGAGGCATGCACATTGGCATCTGTGTGTACTTGTGTTCATGTGCAGGTGCCTTCACATGGCGGTGCATGGGGACCTGGTCCTGGAGTCCTAAGACTAGGAATGCAGAGCAGGCTGTGCTTGCCCACCTGGGGATGGAAGTGGGGACTGCTGTTGAATTAACTGGGGATGGCATGGGGAAGGGCCACCTGGGGCTCCGGGCACACAGACTGCAGAGACCCCAGGCTGGGAACTTACAACAGCCCCCCCCAGAAGCACCGGTTAGAACAGATGCACTCAAGGGCTGCCAGAAGGGCAATGCCCCCCCCCCCCGCCGGACACCCCAAGTCTCTTGGCCTCTGCTGGCACAAAACGCACGGGCTTTCCCTCTATAGGAACAAAGTCTTGCAGCTCTCCGGAGGGCTGGAGGTGCCGGGGGCCCTCAACTGGGAGGTGATCCTGTGTCTGCTGGCCTGCTGGGTGCTGGTCTACTTCTGGTCTGGAAGGGGGTCAGATCAGCCCACACAGTACAGCCAGGCTTGATGACAGGGCTGGGGCACCACTGCATGGGAGGTGGAACCACTGGTGCCACAGGAGGTGACTGGATCAGGGCCACTGCCCGAGGAGGGGACAGGTACTTCCATCAGGCTGCTTGATTCCCACCCCCTGGCTGGATAGGCCTCTCCACGGCCCTCCAAATCCAAGGCCAGCAGCCTTCCCCACCCCCAGTGGAGGGATTATATTTTCCTCCATTATGTTAGCTGCAGGAGTTTTTTAGTTTACCTTGATCAGATTAAGAAAGTCTGTTTGTAGTCCTAGTTTTCTGACAGTTTTTATCATAGTCGTTGTTGAATATTGTCAAATGCTTTTATGGCATCTAAAGTTTTTTTTCAAATCCAGAAGCACATTAGCTGAAAAGAAACTGAGGCACAAAAAGTGACTTAGTTTTATTTTCTGCTGTAATAAACGCTGAAGCATCCCACTCAAGCAGCAGGGAAACAAAGCAAGTAAACCAAGAGAGACCAAAGACCAGTACAAGTAAAAACTTAAGACTCAAATAACAAAGTGGCAATGACTCTTAGGT
>NW_011485295.1:0-819 GCF_000754665.1 Bison bison bison | reverse complement strand
ACTCAAGGGTCCAAGGTTACAAACATTAAAGCTACTACTTACATTCCTATACACCAACTATATTAATCACTACACTCTCAGGGACACAGTAGGTAAGGGATATGGAAACTTAGCAGCAAACATTGGCCCAATAAATGAAAACCTTTCACCAATATAATTTCTAATCAACCCACTATACTATACTAATAATCTTCTAACTGCTCAAAGGAATCTGTATTTAGAAAGTTTAGAACATCTCATGCCTCTCACAGTTGGGAGGCTCTGAACAATCACATGTGGCTGGAAGAACCTATTCGGGAGAGAGATGGTGGTGGGGGACAGCCCCCCGTGAAGTCAGAGGTGTAGGTGAGAGCACAAAAGCAGTAAAGTAGGCAGACTCTGGTTTTGGGGGTAGATGCTCGAGAATTTCCAGGGGGACTCCTGAGGCTCGATCCCACCTTTGCGTATGCCGAGCCTCCTTCCTCATGACCTTTGCCACGGGCGGAGTTCCTCACACTGGCTCCCGGCACTGGCTTATATAGAAATCAGGGGAATTTCAGAAAATCATCTCACACTGTTTCCTCGACTAAGCTAGAGCCTTTGACTGTGTGGATCATGACAAACTGTGGAAAGCTCTTAGAGAGATGGAAATAGCAGACCATCCTACTTGTCTCCTGAGAATCCTGTGTGCGGGTCAAAAAGAAACAGAACCCTGTATGGAAAAACTGATTGGCCAAGATCGAGAAAGGAGGATGACAGGGCTGTCTTCTGTCACCCTATTTGTTTAATCTATATGCTGAGCACATCATGATAAATTCCAGGCTGAATGAGTTACTTGCC
>NW_011485294.1:23128-23840 GCF_000754665.1 Bison bison bison | reverse complement strand
CTGGTGTTCTGCATCCACTTCTGTGTCCGAAGGTGTATTCCTGGTGTATCCGTGGAGAGAGATATACTCCCCATCCACCTACTTCTCCATCTTGTTATCTCCTTTTTTTCCCCTTTTGATCAGCCTGGCTAAATTTTTGTCAATCTTATCTTTTTAGAGAAACAAATTTCTTGGTTTCATTAATTTTTCCCTCTTTACCTATTTTCTTTACTTTTGTTCTAAAGTTTTTTTTCTGTTTTTTTTTTTTTTTCTGTTTTAGTTTGGCTTGCTCTTCTTTTTCCAGTGACTTAAGGTGGAAGGTTAGCCTCTCAGCACTGCTTTCACTGGATCTCATAAGTTTTACATTCACCTCAAATTTCTCTTGTGATTTCATATTTGACCCACTTGTTATTTAGGAATGTTTAATTTCACATATTTGTGAATATACCAAATTTCCTTCTGTTACTGATTTATGATTTTGTTCTCTTGTGGTAGAAAAATATATGGTTTCCATCCTTTTAAAGGTATTCAGACTTGCTTAATAGCTCACCATATGGTCTGTTATACAGAGTATTCTATGTGCACTGAGAATGTATATATTATACTCTGCTGTTGTTGGGAGATGTGTTCTATATATGTCCTTTGCTGCTGCTGCTGCTAAGTTGCTTCAGTCGTGTCCGACTCTGTGTGACCCCATAGACAGCAGCCCACCAGGCTCCCCTGTCCCTGGGAT
>NW_011485294.1:18367-18833 GCF_000754665.1 Bison bison bison | reverse complement strand
TTTTTAAAAATTGTATTAAAAAATTTTTTTTGCTATGGGGTTGTGATTTCCTTACACACTTTGGATATTAGCATGTTATGAGATGATTTGCAAATATTTTCTCTCATTCTGTAGGTTGACCTTTCAATTTGTTGATAAAGTTTTTTATTTTTGCAGTGCAGAAACTTCAGTTTGGTAAAATCCCACTTGATTTTTTTGCTTTTGTTGTCTGTGTTTTTGGTACCATATCTAAAAAACTGATTGTGAAGGCCCATTTCAAAGAGCCTTTTCTGTATTTTCTTATAGGAGTGTTATGGTTTCAGATCTTACATTTAACTAATTAAATATATTTTGAGTTAGTTTTTGAGTGGTATAAGACAGAGGTCTCTTTTCTTTCTTCTGCATTTAGTGTGTTTCAAGTACCATTTATTGAAGAGACTGTCCTTTTCCCATTGTATATTATTGGCTCTCTTGTCACATATTAGTT
>NW_011485294.1:12999-15332 GCF_000754665.1 Bison bison bison | reverse complement strand
CATTTTAGCATGGTCTGGGTCTCCTGTGAGAATGTAGACTGTGAATACACCTATGTCTTGAAATGATGCGCCTATATATAACATTCAGGTAGTACCTTAATCCCCCTTCAGGGAATACTGATACATGTGTACAGTTATTAATAATATCTAGAATGACTTATTTATTATGATAAGTTTATGTCCAAATAAAGCATTAGTAGTTTGGTCTTTTTGGCTTCCTTAAAGGGAATATGATATTTGATTATCTAAAGAGTCATGCCAAAGGATACTATTTAGCTACAGCTAGGAAATAATCATTCTTCATCTTAAATTTTTAGAAAAAATATATGTTTAAATGTTTGAAGAAAGATGGAACACATTAGAAATGAATATATTTTAGTTTGAAATATTAACTTGAAATGCAGTTATTTCTTGTGCCAAAATTTCAGTATTGGTTATATAAACGTTAGTTGTTAAAGTGTTTTCTTTATTAATTCACCAAAATTTACCAATTTCCTTCTCTTTGTTAGGTACTTTGTTAGGCTCTGGCTATACAACAGTAAATAAGATGAATAAGGCATCTGAACTCATGGCACTTCAATTTAGTGTGGAGATGAAAGATCAAAAGGTAAACAGATAAGGAAGGTTAAATTCAGAATGAGGGTTCTGAAATAAGTGGCATACTGTGATAAAGAATAAGTAGAGGGGACTATTAGCATGATTTGGGAAGGCCTCTATGAAGGAGAGACAGTAAGCTGAGATTTGAGGATGAGCTGGTTATTTAAGGGCATCCCGGGTGCCTCAGTGATAAAGAAAGGTTATTAAAGATATGGGAGAAGACATTATAGGAATTGGAATGCATGACAGGAGGGAACTTTGTATGTTATTGTGACTGAAAGATTAATAATTCTTGAGAGAATAGGATACTGTTACATGTTAATTCTTCTTTGAATGTTTGGTAGAATTTACTAGTGTAGCCATCTGGTCCTGGACTTTCTTTGAGAGGTTTTGATTATTGGTTCATTCTTACTTGTTAAGGCCTATTAATATTTTCTATTTCATTTACTTTAGTAGCATGGTAATTTGTTGGCATAAAATTATTCCTAGTATTTATAATCCTCTTTGTTTCTATAAATTTTGGAACAATGTCACCGCTTATATTTTTAGTTTTCACTATTTGGATTTTTCTCTCCTTTTTTCTTAATCTAGGTAAAGTTTTGTCAATTTTGTTGATCATTCAATAAATTAACTTTTGGTTTAAGTGATCCCTTTTTCTGTTTTGTATTGCATTGATCTGTGCTCTAACCTTTATTATTCTTTTCTTTTGCTAGCAAAGTAAGGTTATTTGTTTGAGATATATCTTCTGTTTTAATGCATGCATTTAGAGCTATACATTTCCCTCTGAGCACTGCTTTCACTACCTCTTATAAGTTTTGGTATGCTGTGTTTTCATTTTAATTTGTATCAAGTATCTTCTGATTTTCCTGTGATTTTTTTTTCTTTGAGTTTAGAGTGTGTTAATTTCCACATATTTGTGAAATTTCCAGTTTTCCTTCTGTTACTGATTTCTGAAATAATTCAATTGTGGTCAGAGAAAATACTTTGTATGACTTCTACCTTTAAAATATTCTAAGACTTGTTTTGTAGCCTAACATATGGGCTGTCCTGAAGAATATTCCATGTGCACTTGAGAAGGATGTATATTCTGCTGATATTGGATGGAGTGTTCTGCCTGTCTGTTAGGTGTATTTGGTTTATACTATTGTTCAAGTCCTCTATTTCCTTATTGATCTTCTGTCTAGATGTTCTATCCATTATTGAAAGGAGAGTATTGAAGTCTCCAAATTTTATTGTAAAACTATTTCTTCTGTTCTGTCAATGATTTTTTTCATATATTTGGGGGCTCTTTTGTTTGTGCATATGTCTATAATTGTTATATCTCCTTGATGAATTGACCTTTTTATCAATGTATGTCTTTTTTGTCTCTTATAACAATTTTTGACTTAGTCTATTTGTTTGCTGTTAGTATAGCTACTCAAGCGTTAGTCACGCTGTAGCTACTAAAGCTCTCTTTTGTTTACTGTATCCATGGAATGTTTTTTCCATCCTTTTACTTGGAACCTATTTGTGTCTTTGTATCCAAAGTGAGTCTATTGTAGACATCATATGCTATGCTATGCTAAGTCACTTCAGTCGTGTCCGACTCTGTGCGACCCCATAGACGGCAGCCCACCAGGCCCCCCCATCCCAGGGAGTCTCCAGGCAAGAACACTGGAGTGGGTTGCCATTTCCTTCTCCAATGCATGAAAGTGAAGAGTGAAAGTGAAGTCGCTCAGTCGTGTCCGACTCCTGGC
>NW_011485294.1:8474-10330 GCF_000754665.1 Bison bison bison | reverse complement strand
ATCAGATCTAGATGGCTACAGTCCATGGGGTCACAAAGAGTCAGACATGACTGAGTGACTAGCACTTTCACTTTAAGTCTTATGAACAGGTGACATAACTGTCACTTGGACATCTTCATTGAATCTCATTGCTGAAGATACTAAGGTGAGAGATGCTAGCTGAGTATTAGAAAAGATGAGTCCCATTTTTTCAGTTCTAAGGTTGTCTTTCAATTTTTTCTTTTTTTGCCTATTTCAATTCATTATTTATCAATTAATTTAAAAGCCATCTTTTTCTTCCCAGAGCTGCCATTGATCTCTTTAATTTTCTCCCTGGATATCATTCCTTTCTAGAGAAAGTAACAAATTCTGTGTTTGCATTTGATTCCTCAGATAAGGCTGATTGATGAGGAGAGACTTGTGCAAATGAGGTCAAGGGCATGCATATAAATAGCATGCATACATAGCATGTACAAGCCACATATGTCTTGTTCTTTGGCCACAAATCGCATTCCTGACTTGACCAGCATTCTCTTAAAAACATATCTTTAATCTTAAGGTTGAAGGAATAGAGATGATTGTTATGGAGGAGCAACTCTGCACACACATTTTGGTGGGGGAAAGCCAGAATTGTTACCTTTATATCTGAATGACACTGTTGTGACCCTGGCATAGCTCTCTGTAGGAGGCAGATGGGTTATTAATGACCATGTCTTGCCTACATTGAAAGTTTAAAAAATATGTAATAATAGAGGTTAATTGAACAGAGTTTACCATTTGTCTCTTGCCTGATGTCTAATTTGTTATTTACCGTACACAGCTTGTTTCATCCTTGCCTCTCTCAGCTGCTTGTCATCTGAAAAAATAGATCTCTTGCTGTTTGACTCTTGGTATCTGAGAATTGGAGCACCAGCGAGTTGATATTCTGAAATACCCATTAGAAAAAGCAGGCTTGGGAGGGTGGTGAGCAGTGCCTGATTGTGGAGGAGCAGAAGCATTTTTCCAGCATAATTGCAATATCACTTGAGCAATGTGGATAACATGACCCTTGAAATTTGGATGAGACCCTTTGAGAAAACTTTGTTTTCTTGGACTATTCTTCCCACCCTGCCTTCCATTTTTGCCTGATTTACAGAAGCTAGAAGACATTTTTGCTAAACTATAAAATTGAATTCTTAATCTCCTCACCATGGCAACCCCATCATTGCCTAGACATATGCCGTATGTAGTTCTTTTGAGAACCCAAGTGTCTGTTAAAGGAGCCCACACAAGTCTTCTGTGGGGTTTTAACAGCCTTTTTAGAGAAGTTCTCATGTTGTTCTCAGGGTAAGGAGGGCTTAGTCTCCTATTTTACTGGAGACAGAGTGGTGCGTGATGATACTTATTTCAGGACTTCTTAGCCTGGTCTGTAGGGAGTCTGTGAACCTCCATAAACTGTGAAATTTGATGTGCATGTATTTTTTTTTCTCCAGAGGAAAGAGTGAAGATTTGTAGCATTCATCAGGTTTTCAGAAAATTGGAAAACCACCCATAAGGGTGGTTTTGAGAGCTGTTGAGAGCCCGTGCCTTAATTGCTAGATAAATCTGGAATTTGCTATATATAATTTTTAACCTTCATTAATATACTGTGAAAATAAGTGAGTCAAAATGGAATTTTTAAGGAAATGAGAGGAATCCTCAATTCACATTAAAACCTGCTTGCTACTCTGTTACACTGGTAACTGACAGCCACACCTCAAAATCAACCCCATTAAATGGCATGTGGTGTTCCCTGGAAAAGGGTACTGCCATGAGCTAAATGGTGGCTGGGGATACTAACTGCCATTGAGGGACTGGTGTGGCATTGATCCCAGACCAAATTATGAGGCACAATGAAA
>NW_011485294.1:3713-5606 GCF_000754665.1 Bison bison bison | reverse complement strand
ACACATAAAAGAGTAAGCAAACAAGCAAGCAAGTGAACAAGCAGTGTTTCCAAATTAAGCGGATGTAATCAGGATGCCACCAGATGTTACTCATTTTCCCTTAATGAAGATAAGCAACTTTAGGAACAGAGCTCAGTGACTTTGGCCTACCTTCGTGAAAACAATAGTCCTAATTTATTAGTTTCCTCTGTTTTGGGGAAAAGAGCATTTGGATTTTGCATACTAGGTAATTTTGAGCTCACGTCGGTTTGACTCCAGAACCATGAGTCTAGATTCAAGATCTAGCCTTAGAAGGAATTGAACAAGTGTGAATGGGTAGACCACTGGGCAGTAATTCAAGCCAGGTGTATTAGATGTCATCCCTTTCTTCCTCCTCATCATGTCCTGACCTTTCCATTTTGAGGTATTTCATCCAAGGAAAAATTAGAAATAGTGCCAGGAAGAAATTATTTTTAAATTTAATTAGAAAATTTTATCAAAGTGATATGTGCTCTTAGTTTAAAAGTTGAACTACTAGTACTGCAAGGCACATGTGTGAAAGCATTAGTCCCTGACCTGTCCTCATCACTCCTGAGTCCTATCCCCCGGGGTTATTTCTTCTGTTATTACCTTCATATTTTAAAAGGCTTAGTTGTTTTTTCTCGATTTTTAACTTTAGCGTTATCTATTTCATACTATTTAATATGGAGATTTAGTTATCAAAATCTTTCTTCCCTCACACACACTTCTTTTCCTATTGTCCCAATATACAGATAAATCAGTATTATTTACAGCTATATAAATATTGTGCACAGCCAGCTGAGTTACGTATTATTATTTTCTTTTTGCTATGGTCTGAATGTTTGTGTCTCCCTAAGATTCCTAACAGAGAAGGCAATGGCAATCCACTCCAGTACTCCTGCCTGGAAAATCCCATGGATGGAGGAGCCTGGAAGGCTGCAGTCCATGGGGTCGCTGAGGGTTGGACACGACTGAGCGACTTCATTTTCACTTTCACGCATTGGAGAAGGAAATGGCAACCCACTCCAGTGTTCTTGCCTGGAGAATCCCAGGGACGGGGGAGCCTGGTGGGCTGCTGTCTATGGGGTCGCACAGAGTCGGACATGACTGAAGTGACTTAGCAGCAAGATTCCTATGTCGAAATCCTAACCCCCAAAGGTGATAGCAGGTATGGGTCTTTGGGCAATAATAACATGGTGAGGGTGGAGCCCTCAGTGGGATTAGTGAGATCCCACAGGGCTAACTAGCCCCTTCTGTCACAGGAGGATACAAGAAAAAATCTGCAGTGAAGAAGGGAACTCTCACCTGACCATGCTGGCACTCTGATCTTGGACTTTAGTCTCTAGAACTGTGAGAAATAAATATCTGTGGTTTATAGGCTACCCGGTCAGTGATATTTTGTTATATAGCCTGATTGGATCAAGATACTTTGTTATAAATTCTGTTTTACTTTGGGATTAAAAATGTGTTCATATTTGGTGTAGTTTTTTATGTAAGTTTCATAATCCCTCCAGAGTTGTAAGCTTTTCTTAATACTGGAAGGCACAGGAATTAATTTGTTCTACTTTTTTTTCTTGGAGACATGCCTCCTGAAGTTCCCCATCATGTCATTTCAGTCGGGACTGTCTGCTCTTTAGTTCTGCTGTATAACTGTTATCCTGGAGCTGCCTTTCATCATTATAAAACAAGCAAACAGAAGATACAAAATACTCTTTCTCTTATGTACTTCTCTAGTGGTTCTGTTTTCCAGATCTCCTGGTGCCATCTTTTCTTTGTTTACTCATTTCTTTCTGATGGAGCTCTTTTTATCTTTTGAGACCTTACATGTATCCAGTGTGTTTATAGTCTGTCTTTATATTTGATTGATATAAAGTATGGCATTCATGGTCCAAA
>NW_011485294.1:0-462 GCF_000754665.1 Bison bison bison | reverse complement strand
ATTTTGGACTTCCAAAACAACCTAGCATTTAGAATGTATAAGAACACACATACTTGTACATTCCAAATAAAATGAAACCTGTTTACAAAATAACTTACACATGAAATGTGTTCATAGCAGTTTTATTTTAGTCTCAAACTAGAAATCAACCAAAACATCAACATTTAAATGGGAAAAAAGTGGTATATTAATACAATGGATTAATATAATTAACATATTAATACTAATGGATAAAATTAAAATCTGATATATTCAACAGCATGAATTTCAAGAAATGAACTAAATTGAACAAAAAATCAGAAAAATTCACATACTTCCATTTAGATGAGATACTGCAATATGCAAAACTTATCCACAGTAACAAAATAGATTGGTGGTTGTCTGAGGCTAGTGGTGGGGTGCAGATTGACTGCAGAGAGACTGAAGGGACCTTTTTGTTGTATGGAAATGTTCTATCTCTTG
>NW_011485293.1:4287-5792 GCF_000754665.1 Bison bison bison | reverse complement strand
ACATGACTTTTCTGGGAGGGGTTTCCATACATTTCTAGGGTATCAGAGATGTCTTTATTTGAAACATGTCAACTAATATTCATGACTTCTGTTGATATTATAAAGATACATCAAGATTTCAGTGAACTGTCATTGTATTTTCCTTAAAAACAAGTGACATAACTATTGAAAATGTACATCATACTTTAATATGTGGAATTACTCCCTGAACACTTACCTCATGGTGACCTATAGGGATATTTGACATGAATGACTAACACCTCCATTTAGATGTACATGTTACGTTAGTGTGTCCTTAATCTTCTAGTGGAGAATAAATAGAAATGATTTCTCACTAGGATAGAAGGTCTTGTCTTATCTTTGAGGTAGCAACCATCAAAACCATAACTTTGCATACACACTAGAAATGAAGCATAGCAGCATGGAGTAATTTGAGAGTTGAATAACATTTATTTTGGTTTTCAAATAATCACAAACCGTGTCAATATAAACAAAGATATATTGCTAATAATTGTACATTTATAAATACCAACCCTTCCTTGTGATCCATAATAACATATCAGTTTTCTATCTGTTTTAACTATGGATTATTGTCTACAATACTTCTCCTGAAGAGGAACTTCAAAAAACAGGATTGATGAAATGCTTTCTATTGTGCAGGCTTCCCTAATAGCTCAGTTGGTAAAGATCCGCCTCCCCCTCCAGTATTCTGGCCTGGAGAATTCCATGCACAGTCCATGGGGTTGCAAAGAGTTGGACACGATTGAGAGACTTTCACTTTTTCTAGTGTGCAATTTCTGGTATTTATGTAATTTAATTTTCATTAAATAGTTTTCTACATTTTTTCATGCCATTCCTTATCTTTCTTAACTAAATGGTCTTGTATTTTCTCAAGTGTATGTTTAGGACAAACCTCTTCCATCACTTACTTTATTACTAGGGTTTCTCTCCAGTACATGCTGTCTGATGTCTAATGTGGTGAGAGCTCTGATTAAAGCCGTTGCCACTCTCCTTACATTCATAAGGTTTTTCCTCCAATATGAATTCTCTTATGTTGAGTAAGATGTGAGTGCTTGATAAAGGCTTTTCCACATTCTTTACATTTGTAAGGTTTCTCTCCAGTATGAATTCTCTGATGGTAAGTAAGACCTGAGTGCTTGCTAAAGTCTTTGCCACAATCTTTACATTTATAAGGCCTCTCCCCAGTATGAATTCACTGTTGTTGAGTAAGAGTTGAGTTCTGACTAAAGGATTTCCCGCAATCTTTACATTTATAAGGCCTCTCCCCAGTATGAATTCGCTGGTGTTGAGTAAGAGTTGAGTTCTGACTAAAGGATTTCCCGCATTCTGTACATTTATAAGGTTTCTCTCCAGTATGAATTCTCTGATGGTAAGTAAGACCTGAGCACTGGTTAAATTCTTTGCCACAATCCTTACATTTATAAGGCTTCTCTCCAGTATGAATTCGTTGATGTTTAGCAAGAGTTGAGTAGTGACTGAAGGCT
>NW_011485293.1:0-715 GCF_000754665.1 Bison bison bison | reverse complement strand
GAAAATTCTTTGAGTTAATTGAATATATTTAAGTCTTTTAGCATTGAGGAATTGGGGCAAATACACTTAATATTTCATGTGAGTTCATATGAAGAAAACAGAAACTTTGAAGTAATCCTGAGATATGCATTCTTTCTCTTTAGGGAGGTTTTGGTTTATACAGTGAAGAAATTACTTGAATTTAAAAGTTATAAGATCATATTTGTAGCTTCCAGTGTTTTAGAAATTATAAGTCAGAAAAAAAAACAAAAAACAAAAACAACCCACTGTCCCCAGTATTCCTAGAACTTTGGCAGTATGTCTACAATTCCACTCACATACTGCCACCTAGAGGTAGAAACAAACTTTAATAGGAGCGTCTTAGAGTTTTTCAGAGAAGTGCCCTTTTCCTAGGACCCCCAAGAAATGGAATAGTAACAGATTCATTCAGGTTGTCACAGGCCAAGAGCATTTCAGTTCTCACTGCGATTGAGAAAAGAAATCACTGGACATGAATTCAGGAATGATTTAAGAGACAGAATGGGGCAGGTGATATCTGCCTATGACAGCAACAGAGCAACAGAAAGAAACCCAGACTTCTCTAAAATCATTTCCACTGAAGCAGATCTTCCCAAACCACATGACAAAAGATGAATTCCTCACTGATCCTGGGACCTGTCGTTGAGTCATCGGCTCCATCCATTCACACCTACCTGTGTATATGGCTGGTGGCTCC
>NW_011485292.1:5138-5658 GCF_000754665.1 Bison bison bison | reverse complement strand
AACAGCTAGGAACTGCTGGCTTACCACACTCACCTTTGGGCAAGGTGCCCTTTCTTGAAGCAGAGTCTGAGTGGTATTAGATCTCTCTGCCTTTCAACGTGCTAACCCAGGGTTCAGGGATGAAAGTCTCCATCAATCCACCAGATGAGCTATTTAGGCTAGGACAGGTGCTAGCGGAGGGTGAAAGGGATCTAGCATATGTCATTGAGGAAGATTGTATGTCTCATTTGTAGACTCCAGATCAAAAGCAGCAGCAGGACTGTCATTTGTCCTTCTGACCCTTCTCTTATAAGGTTACCCAGGGGGAAAAAAAACTAATGAGACCAACCAAATTTCTAAGCAAACTATTCCAAATGGGGCAAACTTAACATAAGGGACAAGCAATTTTGAGCAGTGTAAAAAGACTGGATAAAGTTGTGCACCACCTATATCTTCTTGGCTGATATACCTACTGTAAGGGGGAAGGAAGAGGGTGGATTTATGAGATGCCTAATGGCTGATGGCTCAGTCCCTCAATGGA
>NW_011485292.1:0-753 GCF_000754665.1 Bison bison bison | reverse complement strand
TACAAACTATATATACAACATTGATGAATCACATAATTATCTTTAGTTTAAAAAAGGTGCATAAGAGTGATATTGTATGATCTTATTTATATAAAGTTTATGAGTGGGCAAAATTATCCATGGTGATAGAAGTCATGAGAGCAGTTATCCCTGGGGAGGCTTCCAGGATGCTAGAAATATTCTATATCTTATCTGACAGTGTACACAGGTAGGTGCCATTATAGAAATTCATTAAACTTTCCACTTAAGATTAGTGTACTTCATGGAGAATATATCATATTTCAATAAAAAGTAAAAATAAAAACAGGAGAAAAACCTCTAATGGCAACCCACTCCAGCATTCTTTTTTTTTTTTTTTTGATGATACAAATTAAATTTTATTTATCATTGAGTTATTGAAAACTTCAGCTTTTAATAAAGAAATAATTCAGAATATTTAAATATAGCCAAAGCATCCAGACAAATGTCCTTATTTCCAAAATATAAGACGGAAGAATTTGACAAAGTAATACAACCCTGCTTTCCATAATATTTTAAAACCAAATACAGATTTTCTATTTTTTTTTTCCCCAAAGGCATGCAGAATAGACAAAATATCAGATCAACATGGTGAGGGCCAATGTGTTGCCTTCTTCTCTCTGCCCCAGCAACTTCTACCATTCCCTGAAGAGAATATGTAGAAAAAGGGCAACACAAGGTTTAACTCAAGATAGCTATTTGAGAGAGGAGTCCATAAAATGAGAATCTTATGAT
>NW_011485291.1:11065-11460 GCF_000754665.1 Bison bison bison | reverse complement strand
ACAAAGAGTCCAATACGACCAACCATGCAAAAAATTTTGAATAACATTTTTAAAATCTTCCTTCATTGTGCATTTAATATCTGAGAGCTCTGTACTGCTGTCTCCTATGGTATTACTGAAGTTGGTAATTAGTGTCACTCTTCTTTCTCTCTCTCTTTTTTAATCAATCAGGCTATAGGTTTATTATCATATTAATCTATTCACAGTATCAGCCACTGGTTTCAACTGAATTTTTTGGTACTACTGATTTTCTGGTTTCTATTTAATTGATTTCTGCCAAGATGTTTGTTATTCTTTTTTTTTTTTTTTGCTGGATTTGGGTTAAATTTTGTTGTATTCTAGTTTCTTAAAGAAGATTATTGATCTTCGAATGATAATTGGCCTTTTCCCTTTTT
>NW_011485291.1:10183-10965 GCF_000754665.1 Bison bison bison | reverse complement strand
CATAAAAATATTGGTCTGTGGTTTTCTTTTCTTGTGTTGTCTTTTTGGTTTGGTTTGGTATCAGGGTAACAATGGCCTCATAAAATGAAGCAGAAGAATTATCTTCTTTGGGGCTTCCCAGGTTGCACTAGCGGTAAAGAACCTGCCTGCCAATGCAAGAGAGGTAAGAGACCCGGGCTCAATCCCTGGGACAGGTAGATCTCCTGAAGGAGGGCCTGGCAACCCACTCCACTATTCTTGCCTGAAGAATCCCATGGACAGAGGAGCCTGGAGGCCTATAGTCCATAGAAATGCAAAGAGTCAGACATGATGGAAGCAATGCGTGCACATTAACTTCCTTAATAAAGTTATTCATCCTTATTTATTTTTGAGTGACCTTTGTTAGTCAGTATTTTTCAAGAAATGTTCTCATTTTATCTAAGTACCAATTTTTTGGATAACATTTTTCTGCTCTCCTTTCTTAAATAGTTTATTGAAGCATAATTGATATACAACAAATGGTATATATTTACTGTGTACAATTTGATGAGTTTGGGCATATGCACACAATGATAATATCATCACCAGAATCAAGATAATAGACATACCCAACCCATCCTAAAATGTCTTTGTGTCCCTTTGTTTGTTTGTATTTTTTTTTTGTTTAAGTGTGTGTGTGTGTGTGTGTGTGTGTGTGTAGTGAGAGCACACTTTTAGATTTACATTCAACAAATTTTGGGTCTTCCCAGATGGCTCAGTGGTAGAGAACCACCTGCCAATTCAGGAGACATAAGAGACGCCTG
>NW_011485291.1:4691-6560 GCF_000754665.1 Bison bison bison | reverse complement strand
CAGTCCAAGGGACTCTCAAGAGTCTTCTCCAACACCACAGTTCAAAAGCATCAATTCTTCGGCGCTCAGCTTTCTTCACAGTCCAACTCTCACATCCATACATGACCACAGGAAAAACGGTAGCCTTGACTAGACGGACCTTTGTTGGCAAAGGAATATCTCTGCTTTTGAGTATATTATCTAGGTAGGTCATAACTTTCCTTCCAAGGAGTAAGCGTCTTTTAATTTCATGGCTGAAATCACCATCTGCAGTGATTTGGGAGCCCAAAACAATAAAGTCTGACACTGTTTCCACTGTTTCCCCATCTATTTCCCATGAAGTGATGGGACCAGATGCCATGATCTTCGTTTTCTGAATGTTGAGCTTTAAGCCAATTTTTTCTCTCCCCTCTTTCACTTTCATCAAGAGGCTTTTTAGTTCCTCTTCACTTTTTACCATAATGGTGGTGTCGTCTGCATATCTGAGGTTATTGATATTTCTCCTGGCAATCTTGATTCCAGATTGTGCTTCTTCCAGCACAGCATTTCTCATGATGTACTCTGCATATAAGTTAAATAAGCAGGGTGACAATATGCAGCCTTGATGGACTCCTTTTCCTATTTGGAACCAGTCTATTGTTCTGTGTCCGATTCTAACTGTTGCTTCCTGACCTGCATATAGGTTTCTCAAGAGGCAGGTCGGGTGGTCTGGTACAATGGTGTATTTCCCTTTTCTTCCTGCTATCCTTAGTGCTATTGTTTTCTACATTTTATTTTTACATGTGTAACAAACACCACATTGCTCTATTAATATTTTGCTTTAGATGATTATCATTTCAAGACATTAAGTATTTTGAAAATGTGTATTTATACAAAGGTTTTCACCATTTCCAGTATTATTCACTTCTTTGTATAGATATAAAGTTGCTTTTGATATAATCTTCCTTTTCCCTTAAGAACTTTATTAACAAACTTTATAGGGCACATCTGTTAGCAATGAATATTCTCAGATGTTTAGTGTGATAATCATTGGTTTAAGTATTTCCACTTCATCTTCATTTTCAAAAAAGTATTTCTACTAGTTATAGAATTCTGGATGGCATAAATTCTGATGAGAATTTTTCTGCCTTTCTTAATTTTGTTCCTGTGTATGAAACGTGGCTTTTTGTTTCTCTTTCTGCCACTGCTGATGTCAAATCAGAATCACTGCTGATGTTTGAGTCAATCTTCCCATTTGTTGAGCTGATCTTCAGTTATTTTCTGGATATAGCTATTTTCAATCTGATACAATTTTTTACTATATGCTAGACATGGAGAATTTTACCTTGTTGGGTTCTAGATTTTAGGATAGGAGTAATAGCAATAATGATAATTCCTTTCAGTGATGTTGGGATTGATCCTGTGATGCATTTCAGATGCTTAGAAGGAGATTTATCCTTTTCAGGCCTGATTTCAATCATTGTTAGACTGGACAAGAGCAGTCACTAATCTAGGGCTAATTAGCCCCACGACTGAGGTAATAAGTTGCTGAGTAATGTGCAAGACACCTGCACATTCTGAGTGTTTTCTTCCCTCTGGCAGGTAAGAAGAACTGTCTCCATCCCTCTGTGAGCTCTGGGATTCCTCCACCCAATCCTTTTCCGTGGCTCTTTTCTTGGCCTTAGGTGCATCTCCCACACACATAAGCTGATCAGAATTTGTAGTGGACTCCCAGAGATCAGATCAGATCAGATCAGTCGCTCAGTTGTGTCCGACTCTTTGCGACCCCATGAATCGCAGCACGCCAGGCCTCCCTGTCCATCACCGACTCCCAGAGTTCACTCAGACTCATGTCCAACGAGTCAGTGATGCCATCCAGCCATCTCATCCTCGGTCGTCCTCTTCTCCTCC
>NW_011485291.1:0-568 GCF_000754665.1 Bison bison bison | reverse complement strand
ATCACAGTAACCCAAGTCTTTGCCCCAACCAGGGATGCTGAAGTTGAATGGTTCTATGAAGACCTAAGAGACCTTCTAGAACTAACACCCCCAAACGATGTCTTTTTCACCATAGGAGACTGGAATGCTAAAGTAGGAAGTCGAGAGATACCTGGAGTAGCAGGCAACTTTGGCCTTGGGGTACAAAATGAAGCAGGGCAAAGGATAACAGAGTTTTGCCAAGAGAACGCACTGGTCATAGCAAGCACCCTCTTCCAAAAACACAAAAGAAGAGTCTACACATGGACATCACCAGATGCTGAGTAATGAAATCAGATTGATTACATTCTTTCCAGCAAAAGATGGAGAAGCTCTAAACAGTCAGCAAAAACGAGATCAGGAGATGACTGTGGCTCAGATCATGAGCACCTTATTGCAAAATTCAGACTTAAATTGAAGACAGTAGGGAAAAGCATTAGAACATTCAGGTACAATCTAAACCAAATCCCTTACAAATATACAGTGGAAGTGACAAATAGATCCAAGGGATTAGATCTGATAGACAGAGTGCCTGAAGAACTATGGACAG
>NW_011485290.1:16187-16745 GCF_000754665.1 Bison bison bison | reverse complement strand
TTCCACTTATTTTTTTTTTTAACTTTACAATATTGTATTGGTTTTGCCATATATCAACTGTCCTAGGTTTTAATAACTGTCTTTCTCTTTTCAATCTGTGCCATTAATTTGTATTTCATAGACGGTTTTTGATATTCTTCACATTTGTTTTTCTAGCTTTCATTTTCTGGAGGTTTAGTTCCCTAGGAATTTTAAGTATGAATGATAGCATACAACATCTGCCTGTTTCTTAAATCCTACAGTACATACTGCTATTTTAAAATTATGTTCTGGTAATGAAGGAAAGTTACATGGCTCAAAATAGCTTGGAGTTAAAACTCCCCTCCAGACCCTCCCCAAAATTCTATGCAAAACAAAGAACTCTCTCACCCAAAGTGGGGGGAAAAAAAAAAAAAAAGGACATTAAGGTTGATTATGCCCAGCTCCCAGCCAGTTCAGCCTCCAGCTGATCTCCAGAACTCCTTGCCCCAGCCATTTAAAAGGTAACTAACCCTAACAACCTTGGAGAAGAACAGCCTCCTTAAGACAGTAGCTTTCCACATATATGCATATATATAC
>NW_011485290.1:8359-12825 GCF_000754665.1 Bison bison bison | reverse complement strand
GCATTCCCACCAACAGTGTAAGAGGGTTCCCTTTTCTCCACACCCTCTCCAGCATTTATTGCTTGTAGACTTTTGGATCACAGCCATTCTGACTGGTGTGAAATGGTACCTCATTGTGGTTTTGATTTGCATTTCTCTGATAATGAGTGATGTTGAGCATCTTTTCATGTGTTTGTCAGCCATCTGTATGTCTTCTTTGGAGAAATGTCTATTTAGTTCTTTGGCCCATTTTTTGATTGGGTCGTTTATTTTTCTGGAATTGAGCTGTAGGAGTTGCTTGTATATTTTTGAGATTAGTTGTTTGTCAGTTGCTTCATTTGCTATTATTTTCTCCCATTCTGAAGGCTGTCTTTTCACCTTTCTTATCATTTCTTTTGTTGTGCAGAAGCTTTTAATTTTAATTTAAAATTTATTTTAAAAATATTCCACAGAATCTATTTACATTTCAAAATAATTTAAAATATTTTCCCTCATACTTAGAATCATAGTTTTCTAGGGTTTTGTACTCTAGTCAACAATTGTGCCATATAAGCTTTAGTTATGACCACAGAAGAAAAAATATGTACAAATATTTTCAAAATAATTGTCCAAAGTCACCTAATTAGTATGTTCAAACAAAAATTATTTATAATACATTATCACAGTATTTCTAATAATAAAAGAACCATGACTGTAACCACATCAACAATAGTAAGCAAAAGAAATCAACCTGTAAGATCTGAAGAAATATAGCAATACAGGAATACCTAAGTAATCATGATACCATAATGATGTATAACAATGAGATATTATGGAGCCAGTAAAAATGGTTTCAGGTTGTTTAAGGTAACACTGTCCAGTAGAACTTTCTTCAATGATGGAATGTTCTATATCTGTACTGCCCATTACAGTAGCTGATAGTCACATGCTTATTGAATCTTTGAAATGTGACTAGTGTAACTGAGTATTTAATTGCATATAGTTCTAATGAATTGAAATTTAAGTACTCAGAATTTACATAAAATCATGTATCATATTTGAACTTACAAAATAATAAAAGTAAAGAAGGGGAAAACACTTATTGATGTAGAAAAATTAAATAAAATTAGTGTACCTATAGTAAATCACATGGAGAAGGCAATGGCACCCTACTCCAGTACTGTTGCCCAGGAAATCCCATGGATGGAGGAGCCTAGTAGGCTGCAGTCCATGGGGTCACTAAGAGGCAGACACGACTGAGTGACTTCACTTTCACTTTCCACTTTCATGCATTGGAGAAGGAAATGGCAACCCACTCCAGTGTTCTTGCCTGAAGAATCCCATGGATGGAGAAGCCTGGTAGGCTGCAGTCCATGGGTTCACACAGAGTCAGACACGACTGAAGCGACTTAGCAGCAGCAGCAGTAAATCACATTAGATATATTAACATACACACAACACAAAAACGTGTAGGCTCTCCTTTCTTTCACTTGTAACACTTGCTTCTATTTAAAATGTTGAGAGAGCAAATGGAAATCATATTATTTTCAATTATTTCAGGAATGGAAAAGTATTTGAAAAGTACTTAAACTCATTTTATAAAGTATATTTCTCTATTATAGCAAGATTATACCCATACTGTTTTATTTCAAATAATGATAAAAAAAAATTTGGCAGATTAGTATTCATGGAGATTTCCTGGTGCCTTAGCAGTAAAGAATACATCTTCAATGCAGAAGCCACAGGAGTTCAGTTCAGTTCAGTTGCCCAGTGGTGTCCGACTCTTTGCGACCCCATGAACCACAGCACCCCAGGCCTCCTTGACCATCACCAACAACCAGAGTCTACCGAAACCCATGTGCGTTGAGCCAGTGATGCCATCCAACCACCTCATCCTCTGTCGCCCCTTTCTCCGGCCCTCAATCTTTCACAGCATCAGGGTCCTCTCAAATGAGTCAGCTCTTCACATCATGTGGACAAAGTATGGGAGTTTCAGCTTCAGCATCAGTCCTTCCAATGAATATTTGGGATTGATTTCATTTAGCATTGACTGGTTGGATCTCCTTGCAGTCCAAGGGACTCTCAAGAGTCTTCTCCAATATCACAGCGCAAAAACATCAATTATTCAGTGCTCAGCTTTCTTTATAGGCCAACTCTCGCATCCATACATGACTATTGGAAAAACCATAGCCTTGACTAGACGGCAATCTTGATTCCAGCTTGTGCTTCCCCCAGCCCAGAATTTCTCATTATGTACTGTGCATACAAGTTAAATAAATAGGGTGATACTTAATGCAGAGTACATCATGAGAAATGCTGGGTTGGAGGAAGCACAAGCTGGAATCAAGATTGCCGTCTAGTCAAGGCTATGGTTTTTCCAATAGTCATGTATGGATGCGAGAGTTGGCCTATAAAGAAAGCTGAGCACTGAATAATTGATGTTTTTGCGCTGTGATATTGGAGAAGACTCTTGAGAGTCCCTGGACTGCAAGGAGATCCAACCAGTCCATCCTAAAGGAGATCAGTCCTGGGTGTTCACTGGAAGGACTGATGTTGAAGCTGCAACTCCAATACTTTGTTCACCTGATGCAAAGAGCTGACTCATTTGAAAAGACCCTGATGCGGGCAAAGATTGAGGGCAGGAGGAGAAGGGGGTGACAGAGGATGAGATGGTTGGATGACATCACTCACTCAATGGACATGGGTTTGGGTGGACTCTGGAGTTGGCGATGGACAGGGAGGCCTGGCGTGCTGTGGCTCATGGGGTCTCAAAGAGATGGACACAACTGAGTGACTGAACTGAACTGACCTGACTAGATGGACGTTTGTTGAAAAAGTAATGTCTCTGCTTTTTAATATGTTGTCTACTTTGGTCATAAATTTCCTTCCAATTTTAATTTAATCTCTTTTTATTTCATGGCTTTTATTTTATTGACTGTAGTCACCATCTGCAGTGATTTTGGAGACCAGAAAAATACAGTTTGACAGTTTCCCCATCTATTCCCCATGAAGTGATGGGACCGGATGCCATGATCTTAGTTTTCTGAATGTTGAGCTTTAAGCCAACTTTTTCACTCTCCTTTCACTTTCATCAATTGGCTCTTTAGTTCTTCTTCACTTTCTGCCATAAGGGTGGTGTCATCTGCATATGTGAGGTTATTGATATTTCTCGCAGCAATCTTTATTCCAGCTTGTGCTTCTTCCAGTCCAGCGTTTCTCATGATGTACTCTGCATAGAAGTTAAATAAGCAGGGTGACAAGATACAGCCTTGACGTACTCCTTTTCCTATTTGGAACCAGTCTGTTGTTCCATGTCCAGTTCTAACTGTTGCTTCCTGACCTGCATATAGGTTTCTCAAGAGGCAAGTCAGGTGGTCTGGTATTCCCATCTCTTTCAGCATTTTCCAGTTTCTTGTGATCCACACAGTCAAAGGCTTTGGCATAGTCAATAAAACAGAAATAGATGTTTTTCTGGAACTCTCTTGCTTTTTCCATGATCCAGAAGATGTTGGCAATTTCACCTCTGGTTCCTTTGCCTTTTCTAAAACCAACTTGTACATCTGGAAGTTCATGGGTCACTGTGACCCATGTGAATACATGGGTATTGCTGAAGCCTGGCTTGGAGAATATTGAGCATTACTTTACTAGCGTGTGAGATGAGTGCAATTGTGCAGTAGTTTGAGGATTCTTTGGCATTGCCTTTCTTTGGGACTGGAATGAAAACTGACCTTTTCCAGTCCGGTGGCCACTGCTGAATTTTCCAAATTTGCTGGCATATTGAGTGCAGCACTTCTACAGCATCGTCTTTCAGGATTTGAAATAGATCAACTGTAATTCCATCACCTCCACTAACTTTGTTCATAATGATGTTTCCTAAGGCCCACTTGACTTCACATTCCAGGATGCCACAGGAGACTCAGGTTCTGTCTCTGGATTGAGAAGGTCCTTTGGAGGAGGGCATGGCAACCCACTCCAGCATTCTTACCTAGAGCATCCCATGGGCAGAGGAGACTGGTGGTTTACAGTCCTTAGGGTTGCAAAGAGTTAGACACAACTGAATTGACTTATGGCAGAAAATGAAGAGGAACTAAAGAGCCTCTTGATGAAAGTGAACGAGGAGAGTGCAAAAGTTGGCTTAAATCTCAACATTCAGAAAACGAAGATCATGGCATCTGGTCCCATCACTTCATGGGAAATAGATGGGGAAACAGTGGAAACAGGGTCAGACTTTATTTTGAGGGGCTCAAAAATCACTGCAGATGGTGATTGCAGCCATGAAATTAAAATCGCTTACTCCTTGGAAGGAAAGTGAAAGTGTAAGTGAAGTAGCTCAGTCGTGTCCGACTCCTAGCGACCACATGGACTGCACCCTACCAGGCTCCTCCATCCATGGGATTTTCCAGGCAAGAGTACTGGAGTGGGCTGCCATTGCCTTCTCTGGGAAGGAAAATTATGACCAACCTAGACAGCATATTCAAAAACAGAGGCATTACTTTGCCAACAAATGT
>NW_011485290.1:6070-7822 GCF_000754665.1 Bison bison bison | reverse complement strand
AACTCCAGTACTTTGGCCACCTCATGCGAAGAGTTGACTCATTGGAAAAGACTCTGATGCTGGGAGGGATTGGGAGAAGGAGGAGAAGAGGACGACAGAGGATGAGATATCTGCATGGCATTACTGACTTGATGGACATGATTTGGGTGAACTGAGGGAGTTGGTGATGGACAGGGAGGTCTGGCGTGCTGCTATTCATGGGGTCGCAAAGACTCGGACATGACTGAGTGACTGAACTGCACTGAACTGAACTGAAGTGACTTACCACGCATAGATATGCACAGTCTCTTGACTCATTCGTTAAAATAGGAGTACAGTAAGTTAATCATGTCTCCTAGTGATAATGACCATTTGTAAAGTACTGTTTTCAGAAATGCTTGTATGACAGTACAGGGCCCTCTAACAGATCAGCTATGACATGAAGTGAAAACCTATTTTTGGAAAGCCACAATTTGTTTTAGTCCCTCAGTGATGAATTTTTCAATTTTATTATATTGTACTTCTGACTGTTTCTAATTTCCAATCCATGGTGAAAGATTGCTATTTTAGAGAATGAACATCTCCTAGTGCTGACAATGAACCAATACAATGAAATATAACAAAACAGATAGTCAATTACAAAACAGAATGGTGTTTTTCTCTGTACTAAAATCTTCCCAGTAATTGAATAACATCAAAGACTTGCTATGTTTGATGATCTGTGAATAGTTTATAGCCTGTTCTGTGATTTAACAAAACATTTTATTTTTTTTTCCTTTGTATAAGACTCCTCCTTGATTGCTATGTTTTCCATCTCTGATTCTGCTTTAGGTATAGATTTTCAGTAATGTCCATACTTGTAGACTTATGAATAAATATCTTGATAAACAGCTGCGTTATAAATATTTGTTGTGAGTTATTTTTGACTTTGTTTATTAAGAGTTAAGATTTTAGGTCCAAATTAGTATTATGTTTTCTTAAATCAACAGAACAAGACTGTAACCAGGATATTTCAAGAAGTTGAATATAACATAATCCACACAGTTTCTCTCTTCCTTTGTACCCTTTCAAGGCCACATAGATTAAAAGTTACATCTTCAGAGATAATTAAGTGTCATCACAATTTCTTAGCACCTGTACTCTTAAAAATATATGTAACAAATTCTGTCCTCCCATCAACTTTGTGTACATTAACAGGCTAAATAGTATTCACTAGCCAATATTTAGTTCAGTTCAGTTCAGTCACGCAGTCGTGTCCGACTCTTTGTGACCCCATGAATCGCAGCACGCCAGGCCTCCCTGTCCATCACCATCTCCAGGAGTTCACTCAAATTCACGTCCATCGAGTTGGTGATGCTATCCAGCCATCTCGTCCTCTGTCTTCCCCTTCTCCTCCTGCCCCCAATCCCTCCCAGCATTAGAGCCTTTTCCAATGAGTCAACTCTTCGCATGAGGTGGCCAAAGTATTGGAGTTTCAGCTTCAACATCAATCCTTCCAAAGAAATCCCAGGGCTGATCTCCTTCAGAATGGACTGGTTGGATCTCCTTGCAGTCCAAGGGACTCTCAAGAGTCTTCTCCAACACCACAGTTCAAAACCATCAATTCTTTGGCGCTCAGCCTTCTTCACAGTCTAACTCTCACATCCATACATGACCACAGGAAAAACCATAGCCTTGACTAGATGGACTTTTATTGGCAAAGTAATGTCTCTGCTTTTGAATATGCTATCTAGGTTGGTCATAACTTTCCTTCCTAGGAGTAAGCGTCTTTTA
>NW_011485290.1:4276-5970 GCF_000754665.1 Bison bison bison | reverse complement strand
TTTTTTTTTTTTTTAATGCTGAGTTTTAAGCCAGCCTTTTCACTCTCCTCTTTCACTTTCATCAGGAGGTTTTTTAGTTCCTCTTCACTTTCTGCCATAGAGTGGTGTCATCTGCATATCTGAGGTTATTGATATTTCTCTTGGCAATCTTGATTCCAGCTTGTGCTTCTTCCAGCCCAGCATTCCTCGTGATGTACTCTGCATATAAGTTAAATAATCAGGGTGACAATATACAGCCTTGACATACTCTTTTTCCTACTTGGAACCAGTCTTTTGTTCCATGCCCAGTTCTAATTGTTGCTTCCTGACCTGCATACAGATTTCTCAAGAGGCAGGTCAGGTAGTCTACTTTAAACTGAGGCAAAGGAAAATCATTGAAAGTTGTGTGGAAAAAAAAGTTATTTTAAGTATTACCAGTCACTTTTCAACATGATCATTCTTTGCGTATATGATTTTCCTCAGGCTCAAAGAGGAAAATCCACCCACACACCTTAGTGCCTTCAAGAAAAAACAATGACTAAGAAAAACACCAACAGTTTTCGAAGCTCAAAACATGGCAATAGCTTTGAGACAAAACACATTTTAAAGTCTGAGCATCATGAGCTAAATTCTATCTTAGTAAATTAGACAGAAAAATATATGATCTTATTCTTTTCACCTTCCTCTCTTTCCAGCATAAATATATAAAATTAAATTAAAATTATATAAACTTGGGAAAGTAAAAAAAAAAAAAAAGTATAAATATAAAGGAAGCAAAGTGATAAATTAGGACTTTCAGGTATCGTTTTGAGAAGGAAATTTTCATCCTGCCCACTGTTCAGATTATGTCCTGGTGAGGGGATATACTACAATTCTAACACATTTTAAATATTCTGACATATTAGTTAGAACCCTGCCTTGCTTCCCAAGCAGCTTCATAGTCATTCCCTGTAGGGATTTATGGGATAAATCATATCTAAAGTGAGATTAACCAAGACATCCAAAAAAGTTTCTTTTTTTTCCCAGAAATTCATGAGAGAACAAATGAATTTTCCTAGACTTCCAAGATTACAGATGTTAGAAAAGACCAAAGTCAGCAGACCTGAACATATTGTAGAGCTGTGACAATAGCTTGGTTTCTTGGTTTATGTAGATCAAGACTTTGGTCTTTCAGAGGATGCATTGTATGGAGAGTTGCAATGGTGAGAACAAGATTGGGGGATGTACTTATCTCAGGATATAATGCCACTGACAGATACCAACAGTTGATCAGACATACAACTAATACTATGACAATAGAGATGCCACCCAAGAAACTGAATGAGGAGGAAAGGAGAAACCTTTAAGAAATACCTTGAAATTTAAAATATGTAACCTGGCATAAACCTGGATTAGGGCTTCCCTAGTGGCTCAGATGTTAGAGTCACCTGCAATCTGCCTGCAATGCAGGAGACTTGGGTTTGATCACTGGGTTGGGAAGATCCCTTGAAGAAGGGAATGGCTACCCACTCTAGTTTTCTTGCCTGGAGAATGCCATGGATAGAGGAGCTTGGCAGGCTACAATCTGTGGAGTTGCAGAGTCAGACATGACTGAGCAACTAACACTTACACATTCACTTTAAAACCTAAATTAGTCACATCAGGCAGAATAGGCATAAAATACTAAATTCAGTATTGAACATTTTAAGTATATATATATATATATATATATATTT
>NW_011485290.1:1567-2585 GCF_000754665.1 Bison bison bison | reverse complement strand
TGTAAGACTGGTGCACATGCAACCACACAGACTCTTCGTGACCCCACTTTCACTTTTCACTTTCATGCATTGGAGAAGGAAATGGCAACCCACTCCAGTGTTCTTGCCTGGAGAATCCCAGGGACGAAGGAGCCTGGTGGGCTGCTGTCTATGGGGTCGCACAGAGTCGGACACGACTGAGGCGACTTAGCAGCAGCAGCAACCATATTAATTTACCATATAGGGGACTGGAATGCAAAAGTAGGAAGTCAAGAAATACCTGGAGTAACAGGCATATTTGGCCTTGGAATACAAAACAAAGCAAGGCAAAGGCTAACAGTTTTGCCAAGAGAACCCACTGGTCATAACAACCTTGGTCTTCCAACAACACAAGAGATGCTGTGCAAGTGCTGCCCTCAATATACTAGCAAATTTGGAAAACTCAGCAGTGGCCACAGGACTGGAGGAGGTCAGTTTTCATTCCAATCCCAAAGAAAGCCAATGCCACAACAGTTCAAACAATCACACAATTGGACTCATCTCATAAGCTAGCAAAGTAATGCTCAAAATTCTCCAAGCCAGGCTTCAACAGTAAGTGAACCATGAACTTCCAGATGTTCCAGCTGGATTTAAAAAAGGCAGAGGAACCAGAGATCAAATTGCCAACACCCATTGGATCACTGAAAAAGCATGAGAATTCCAGAAAAATATCTGCTTCTACTTTATTGACTATACCAAAGCTTTTGACTGTGTGGATCACAACAAACTGTGGAAAATTCTGAAAGAGATGGGAATACCAAACCACCTGACCTGCCTCCTGGGTAATCTGTATGCAGGTCAAGAAGCAACAGTTAGAACTAGACATAAAAGAACAGACAGGTTCCAAATCAGGAAAGGAGTTCATCAAGGCTGTATATTGTCATCCTGCTTACTTAACTTATATGCAGAGTACATCATGAGAAATGCCAGGCTGAATGAAGCACAAGCTGGAATCAAGATTGCCAGGTGAAATATCAATAACCTCAGATATGCTGATGAT
>NW_011485290.1:0-1467 GCF_000754665.1 Bison bison bison | reverse complement strand
ATACCACCTTTATGGCAGAAAGTGAAGAAGAACTGAAGAGCCTCTTGATAAATGTGAAAGAGGAGAGGGAAAAATATTGGCTTAAAACTCAACATTCAGATCACGGCATCCGGCCCCATCACTTCATGGCAAATAGATGGGGAAACAATGAAACTCTTAGAGACTATCTTTTTCAGCTCCAAAATCACTGCAGCCGGTGACTGCAACAAATGCAATTAAAAGACAGTTGCTCCTTGGAGGAAAAGCTATGACCAACCTAGACAACAGATTAAAAACCAGAGACGTTACTTTGCTGACAAAGGTCCGTCCAGTCAAAGCTATGGTTTTTCCAGTACTTATGTATGGATGTGAGATTTGGACTATAAATAAAGCTGAATGCAAAGAATTGATGCTTTGAACTGTGGTGTTGGAGAAGACTCTTGAGAGTCCCTTGGACTGCAAGGAGTTCAAACGAGTCCACCCTAAAGGAAATCAGTCCTGACTATCCATTGCAAGGACTGATGTTGAAGCTGCAACCCCAATACTTTGGCCACCTGATGCGAAGAGCTGACTCATTGGAAAAGATCTTGATGCTGGGAAAGATTGAAGGTTAGGAGAGAAGAGGTCGACATAGGATGAGATGGTTGGATGGCATCACTGACTTGATGGCCATGGGTTTGAGTAAGCTCCAGGAGTTAGTGTTGGACAGGGGAGCCTGGCGTGCTGCAGTCCATGGGGTTGCAAAGAGTTAGACAGGACTGAGCGACTGAAATGAACTGAACTAAACCATATTAATTGTGCTTCCCAGGGGTTGCTGGTGATAAAGAACCCTCCTGCTAATGCAGGAGACTTAAGACTAGGTTTGATCCCTCGGTCAAGTAGATCCCCTGGAGGAGGGCATGGCAACACACTCAAGTATTCTTGCCTGAAGAATCCCATGGACAGAGGATCCTGGTGGCCTACAGTCTATAGGGTCACAAAGAATCAGACATGAATAAAATGATTTAGCATGCACACATCATATTAATTAAAGGAGATAAACCCTATGATCATCTCTTCAGATTAATTTGATAAAACTCACCATCTTTTCCTGATAAAACTGTCAACAAACAAGCAATTAAAAAAAAAAAAAACTTATGTAATCTTAAAAAAAGTATATCTAACATAAAAAGTACAGCTAAAATCATTCAGAATGGTGAAATATTGCATGTGAGTTTGTGTGTGCTGTTATATCTGACTTTTGTGATACCTTGAACTGTAGCCTCTCATGCTCCTCTGTCTTTGGAATTTTCCAGGCAAGAATATGGAGTGGGTTTCCCATTTCCTATTCCAAAATATTGAAATTTCTACCCTTAAATTGGACCACAGCCTTGTCCAACTCAGCAAAACTATGAGTCATGCCATGTATGGTCACCCAAGAGAGACAGGTCATGGTGGAGAGTTCTGACAAAACATGGCCCATTGGAGAAGGGAATGGCAAACCACTTC
>NW_011485289.1:19336-20252 GCF_000754665.1 Bison bison bison | reverse complement strand
GAACACAGGTCTCCTGCATTGCAGGTGGATTCTTTACCAGATGAGCCACAAGGGAAGCTCATTCATTAATGTGTGTGTGGTCAGCTGGTTGCCTACTGCCTGAGCTCCTCCTAGGCTAGCCCATCTTCCCTGGGGACAGTGGGGTAGACCAGCTGGTAGAGATCATCAAGGTGCTGGGAACACCAACCTGGGAAGAGATTTGAGAGATGAATCCCAACTACACAGAGTTCCAGTTCCCCCAGATTAGAGCTCACCCCTCGACAAAGGTATTCAAATCGAATGGCCCCTGAGGCCATTGCACTCCACTCTAGCCTGCTCACACTGGAAGCTTGTGCCCAAAGCTTCTTTGATTATCTTCAATGTCCTGGAACCCAGCTCCCCAGTAACCGCTTCTCCTTTCTTCAATTTCAGTCCTGTCCTTTCTTCAAATTCAGTCCTGTCCAACTCACTGTCCAACCATCTCTCAAAACTGTTCTCATCTCTTCTCACTTGAGGACCCCAACAGGCACTCCCTTCCTCACCCCATCCTCACAAACTTTAAGTCACGCTCAGACCGGCCTGGACTTAGCAGTTGACCAATGCCACAGCTCTTCTCACCAAACTCTTCCTGAGGGTGCCACCAACTACCCCTTCCATCTGGGAACCCCCAGGGGGCTGGGAATGGGGGCCATGGCCCACCAAGCTCCTGCCCTGACTGGGCCCCTGGACTGGGGGCAGAGGTAACAATGAGTCCCTCTCCCCACTGCCAGGAGGGAATAGAAGGAAGGACAGAGGATGAGGGGTGGGCATGAGGACTTTCTACCCCTCAGTTTCCTCCCCTCCCCTAGGTCTCCACCTCCTTCAACCTCCCTGCCCTCCTGTGTCCCTTGTGAATAGAAGCAGAGCAGTGCCTTTCCTCTTCCCTTCCCTGGCCCCT
>NW_011485289.1:14085-16510 GCF_000754665.1 Bison bison bison | reverse complement strand
ATATATTCTTTCTTTTTCAGATTCATTCTTTCAGATTTTGCAATAGGTTAATACAGAATATTGAGTAGAGTTCCTTGTGATATACAGCAGGCCCTTGTTGGTTATCTCTTTTACATATATTAATAGTAGTGTGGATTTCACTGTTTTTCACATTTATGTTCTTTTTCAGTTCCAATTGCAAGATCCCATTTAGTTAGCACGACTTAGTTTCTTCCAAGAAGTCTTTCATGATCTTTCCACATTAAAAAAGTGCCAGCCAGGTATTTTGTAGAATGTTCCTCAATTTTGGTTTGTCTGATGTTTTCTGATGATTCAAGTGTGGGAAGAATACATGCAACATGATTTGAACACCAAGGGTCACTGTTCATCTACATTAGTAAAATATAATGTGTCTGTTAACTGATACTTTTTAACTAATCAACGACATGCTCCTGTCCTGCCTGTATGGTAGCATGGTCACATGGTTCCAATACTGAGGGTATAGACTGTGGCTAAGGGGCTAAAGAAAGCCACATCCTAACAGTGACAGCACTAGCAACCAACGTATATGATTGGCCCTTCAGCCATATGCTTTCTCTCTAATCTGGATTTTCCCATCCTTCTTCTCCATCACATCAGAGACTCTCTCATAGGGTACTGCTTTGTCTGCCTTTATTGCCTCCCTGGGCCATCAACAGCATTTCTTTGGGTGCTGTGTTTGTTGGCGTGTGAGATTGGGAGAAATCCAAGATCAAAATGCTCTTTGCCATTCCCCTATCAGAGGGGGTTGGAAGAGCTGAGCTTTGAATAAATATTCATTTACATCAGCAGCATTCCTCTGTGCTTGTCCAGTGCTTACTTCTCTCTTGTTAACAGTGCTAGAATAAACACATAATTCTACCAAAATATTAGCAGTGTGTGCTGTTTTCTTTCACTTGCCAAGATTGTTTTATAATAAATACCATTAGAAAAAAATACCATTGGCCAACGTCCTCAGCAATTACATTAATATCTCCAAAGAGCAAAGTATGAATTTGCGAGGTGCTTTGCAGAGAAAAATGGAATACACCTTTATACTGTATTCCTTGAATATATTGATCTTGTTACGCTTCAGCTTGATTTTAACTTAAAATATTTCTCTTGGTTAACAAAAGTTGATGTCATTATTTTCTATGATACTGACTAATTAAGTATCTTTTACAAGGTAAATCTAACATAAGGTTTCTTTAAAACTGAGCAATACTAAAACAGATGTTTGTAATGTGCTTTCCTGGTAGAAATTTGTAGATTAAATTGGATATTCATGTTTGTCAAATAAAATTTCACTCAAATGGAAGAAATGGGTTTTCTCATGATTTTGTCCACTTGTTAATATTATGTCTTAGTTTCAGCTCTCACTTCTGTCCTTTAGAGATGCAAATTATTGTTTCCCTCCTTGGTTGAATTCTAGTCCCATATTTCCTTTTGCCTATAGGATAGTTCTCCTTATAGGTTCCATCTCACTTCAAACTCTAAATGTTCAAATAATTAGTGATCTTTTCTCCCTGAAAAGGAACAGTAACTAAATGAATAAACATATCACAACCAGCTTTTTCTCTAAACTTTCCTGTTTTCTTCCATGATAAACCATTTTTGTAGCCTTAGAACCTTGAAAATATTTTTGACTGTTCCTTCTCATTTATATTCTGTATTCATATGGCCCCATATAAGGGAAGACTTATCCCTCTTTCTACACAGTGGTCATATTTATCTTTTTCTCTCTGTCCATCCTGGCACTGACCCTCATGTGTCATGCTAGTCCTTCTAACTACCTTCCTGAATGAGATTTTTCTCATTTCAATTCATACTTTCTTCTTCCTTAAGCACTAATATCATCATTTGATTTCCTGTTATATAGTCCCTGTTACAAGTAAGACAATATATCAAAAAATGTTTTTAAAAAGACAAAATATGTCATATAGACTCTTCCTATAGTTGTCACCCATTGTCAATAGTTTGTACCTTTTGGTTGCTGAGGAGTAAATTTCATGGTATAGATATACCATAGTTTATCTATTAAGCTGGGAAATAGTATTTGGCTGGTTTCCAGTTTGGGGTGATTATGACTAGAGCTGCTATAAACATCTGTGTAAAGATTTCTGTGTGAACAGGAGTTTTCATTTCTCCAGGGTAAATTCCAGGATGGGAATTGCTGAATCATATGGTGAATATGTGTTTAACTTTATGAGAAACTGTCAAACTATCTACCAGGATGGTTGTACCATTTTGTATTCCTACCAGCAGTGTGTGAGAGTTCTAGATTTCCTGCATCCTTGTCAGCATTTGGTGGTGTTGGTGGATTCCATTTTTATCCATTCTAATATGGGTACATGTGGTATCTCACCATGGTTTTGATTTGTGTTTCTCTAAGCATGAACAATGTTTAACATTTTTTAATGTGTTTATT
>NW_011485289.1:10891-11094 GCF_000754665.1 Bison bison bison | reverse complement strand
CATCACCGACTCAATGGACATGAGTTTGAGCAAACTCTGGGAGATAGTGAAGGACAGGGAAGCCTGGTGTGCTGCAGTCCATGGGGATGCAAAGAGTTGGACATGACTTAGCGACTGAAGAGCAGCAGCAACCTGTTGTAAAAGTGTGTTGGGCTTCCCAGATGGCCCTAGTGGTAAAGAACCCACATGCCAATGTGGGAGAC
>NW_011485289.1:8068-10791 GCF_000754665.1 Bison bison bison | reverse complement strand
TTTAAATGCACCATTTTTGCATGGGAACCTCTACTTTTAAACCAAATGTTAAGTGTTTTTGTACTTATTTTTCACAATAGCTGTCAAGAAGTAAGAATATAGAAGGAGAGACATTTTCCTCTTAGCTCTTAAGCTTGGGAGACTGGAGTCACGTGAGAAGGAACTCTGTGGTGTGGACTGTTCTGTTTGACTGTTGGATGGATGGCTGGATGATGGATCTGTGCTTGAGGTAATGGGTAAGAAAACTGATTTTCTTTCTCAGTGCTTTTGGAAAGTCTCAAATTGTTCTTCACAAAAAATGTAGGGAGGTTCTACAGGAGAACCCCTTTATTAAGGAGATTTCAGTTATAGCCTTTAGTTTTTTTTAAAAAAAGCTTTATTGAGATTTAATTCATATATGACACAATTCACTGATTTAAAATGTAGAATCCATTTGTTTCTCATATAGGCCCAGAATTGTGAAAACATCAATTTTAGAACATCATCACCCCAAGAAGAAATTCTGTATTCATTAAGCAATCACTCCCTATTCTTCCTTGTCCCCAGCCCCTGGAAACCACTAATCTGCTTTCTCTTTCTGTCTCTTTGGATTTGCCTATTCTGGGCGTCTCATGTAAATACAATCATACAATATGTAGCATTTCATCTCTGGCTTCTTTTGCTTAGCATAATTTTTTCAAGGTTCGTGTATCAGGACTTCATTTCGTTTTGTTACTGAATAGTATTCCAACGTGCGAATATTCCAATGTGAGAGCACATGTGGCTTATCTGTTCATCAGTTGATGGACATTTGGGTTGTTCCTGCTTTTGGCTCTTATGGATAATGCTGCGATGGATTCTCTTTTACAAGTCTTTGTGTGTGGACATACATTATCAATTCTTTTGGGTGTATACCTAGGAGTGGCATTTTGGTGTACACTAAGGTTTAAAGAAATTCACTGCTTAGGCTCATTTGGAAAATATGACAATAGATAGTGCTGGAAAGGTAGTGTTTTTTTGCCTAACCAAGGTGTGATTCTAAGGCATGTTATATGTAAATATCTGAGGAGAGTTTCCAAAAAGCAGCTCTACAGATGCTTCTGAGAAACAAGACCAAAGTTGGAATAAGTGCTCGGCATCTTTAGGTGAGTATTTGAAGCAAATGTGCAAATTCTGCTGCTTGTTTCCAAGATATACCACATATATAAGAAATTAAATCTTATATTTAATATTGAATGTAAGGTATATTGCACATAGTTGTTATTACAATACATACATGATGAATTGGAAAAGATGAAATGGCTCCATGCCATGGACTGAAAATGCGTAAAAGAAAGGGTAACGTTATAAACTATCCATTCTGTCAAGAACTATGGGAAAGATATGGATGTTTGTTATTTTTTAAAATGGTATTTTTCTATTGGGAGAAGAGCATAATGAGAAAAAAAGATGAGAAAGCAAGTGATGTTGTCAAGCTTTTGCCAGAATAATATGATTGATAATTACCTGCAGCTGAGCAGAAACCACGTGGGCATGCTTAGAATTTGCTTAAGCAGTTTCTAGGCTTTCTCCCTGTGGGCTGTTGAAATTCTTCAGCCTAAGAGCATTTATTTGAACAAGGAGAATATTGCCTTGTTCTGACTATAGAGTCTATTCAAGCATGCAGAATGCATGTTTTGCTGAAATGCTCCAAAGACAGGTTGTGGAAATATTTATAATGTACACATCAGTTTATTCATGTAATTTAAATGCATGCTTTTGTAATTTTAATTTTTCTCTAAAGTTTTTCAGTGTCTATAAGACCAAATTTATTGCATCATCCATTACATGTGGTGTGACCTTCTTCAGGCTGAAAGTGCCCATTCAGCATATCACAACTAAAAGGTTCTCCTCCTTCTTAAATGCCGAGGCTTTGAGCTACTTACCATAATTGTCGGTGTGCCAAATCCCAGGCTTTGCGCCACTGTTGCTGAAGAATAAGATAAACGACTTTGGAAGAAGTTTTCTCCCAACTGGGCAATCTTCTCGGAACCACAAATGTCCCCTTCTTCCATGCAAGGGAATAGGTTGTACTCTCCCCTCTCTCTGTGAGTATAGTTTCAGCAAGTCCTTGTCATTGCTGTTAATTCAGAGGTGCTGCCAACTTGAAGGATATGGTGAATGTGAAACAAGGGGGCTCCCCCCAATTCTTCTTTAGGCATAATATGATTGCTATGCCTTGATCCTTTATGAAACCAGATAGTTAGGTGACTGTTTATCCTAGGGACAAGTCTTTTCCCTATACCCTCTTCCATTTACCAGCCAAGAAAAGAATTGATCCCTCAGTCCATCCACCAGCAAGTATTTGTCAAATACCCATGCCTCTGTCATTGTTCAAAGCCTTGTAATACATTAAAAACAAAACAAAACAAACAAACAAACAAACAAAAAAAACTGCCTCAGCCTTCATACAGATTACCATTCTGGTTGGATAGGACACAGGAAAAGTTACAGAATAGCATAGAAATATTAAACTGGAGTAAAGCTGTATTGGAATACCTGCTAATTCCATCTAAATTGAGAGGACGGAGAATTTGGAATGATTAGAAGTGATTAACAAAGACCTCATAGAAGGTGGGGGACCTTGAACTGGCTCTGGAAGAAGATAGACTGTCAATATATGAAGTGGAGACTCTTCCAGGCTTTTGAGGTTGGGGAAGAAATATGAGCAATGGCTCAGAGAGAGAAGCAGCCTGAACAACAGC
>NW_011485289.1:4545-6140 GCF_000754665.1 Bison bison bison | reverse complement strand
GCCTTCAATAGTTGCCCCACCACTGTTTGAAAACCTTGCACTAATTGTTGTCCCTATCTGCCCAGTCCTCTGATTTGCTTCCTTATGGGAATTCAGAATAAGTTTTGTCTTGACTTCGTTGAAAACTGTCATTCTTGTAGCTCTGGCCATATTGTTTTGTCAGGAACGACAACCTTCTTTGTATTATGAACATTATTTCTC
The DNA here is from genome assembly GCF_000754665.1 of Bison bison bison. Classification (NCBI taxonomy): domain Eukaryota; kingdom Metazoa; phylum Chordata; class Mammalia; order Artiodactyla; family Bovidae; genus Bison; species Bison bison. The sequence continues at coordinate 5,939 of NW_011485289.1, read as the reverse complement.
ATTTTTATTTCTCTGTAAGGAGGGATTAACCACTATTTATTATCTGAATGTTGATGGAACTACTCAAAAACTAACTTCAGAGAGTCTTAAAAGAATCATTTTAACTTAAGCCACCCAACCACTAATAATTAGGAAAATTTAAAATGCCAATAAAAACATTATCAAAATTTTCATTTTTTATAGCTAATACTTCAGAGGAAGGAGTAAAAACAATTATAGAAAAGTTTAATTAGGTTTGGGAAGAACTTGGGGGACAGAAACATATTTAAACTTAGTGAAGTGACTTTTTGAGTCTTTCACAGAGAGACATTTGAATGAAAACTCTGCTTATCATCAGAAGTTAGTTTTTCTTTTTCCTCTATTGGTGTAACAGGGTTTTTTCTCAAATAGGAGCTGAAATAATTAGCCTAGTGATTTTTGCTTCCACACAGTATTAGGGGAATAATCCTGATGGAGTGAAAGTGAAAGCAAAATTTAGAATAATTTTTTTTTTAAGGTTGGAATTGTTAGGATTTTATTTTGTGGTCCCAGAAGAGTCTTGGATGGTGGCAGGATTTTGTATCAAATATTATCATTGTTCTCTTTTGTTATATTTTAATGAAATTGCCTGCCCTAAACATCAACTTGACTGTTTCAACTCTTATGTTTGAGGTGTGCTGCTGGCATAATCAGACCACAATAAAACCCATGATGTACTGAGTAATGAATGCTATGCAATAAGCACTTTTTAAAAGTGACTTTTCTTCTTCAGAAAAATCTCTATCTTGCTAACTGTTGATTGCATATTGATTAATCAATTATTTTTCCCTCTTGCATCAAATTTTTCTGCTTAAATTTACAGCTTATAAGTGTGTTAATAAGGCACAGCCTTGAAGCAATATTTTAATTATAAAGTAGTTCAGTTTTGGTATTATAGAGCCTTTCATGCAGATATTTTTATCAAATTGATCATAGCATAAAATTTTCTATAACATAGAAACTGGAAAATTCCAGTTTATAACTGACTGAAGTTATTGTTAAATTTGGCCTGACCAAAATTTGGATTTCGTATTCCATGGTTACCAGTGAACTCTCTGTAACAAGCTGTGATTTTCTTGTGATGGCAAGAATGCTGAGTGATTGTGATTTTTTTCCTGGTGTCAGCCATTCACATGATTTAGGGCTTCCAATTTTACATTATGTACAGAAATGATGATGCTCAACTGGGGTTTGATTTGCTGAGCATGGAGATAGCAGCCCCTTCCCCAAATCTCAGTTGATTTCATACCAGCAAGTCTTTTAATTCTGTGAGCCTTAGACTTAGTTCTAAGGATAAACCTGGGGAAAAAAAGCCTTATCTCAATCCCTGTCCTGCAGAATCCTGGAAAATTTCCATAATCTTCTTCCTTAAGCCA
>NW_011485289.1:0-603 GCF_000754665.1 Bison bison bison | reverse complement strand
ACCCCCATGAAAGCCTAAAATAGTTACTATTTGATCATTTGTAGAAAATGTTTGCTGACTCCTGCTCTAGACTTCTGTGCATCTCTTTGCCCATACTTTGTTATCTTTTAAACAACACTAGAACACACACAACATGGGGAATCATGCAATGTGAAAAGTTAATTTTACCTTTTTAGGGAAGAGGTGATTACAGTTTATCTTGATGAATTTTTTATTTAATGATATAATACTGCAGCACAGACAGCTTAAGATCTTTTACCTATGCATATTTAAAATGATCGTAGATTTCCAGGGGCCAGAATTATCTGAAGTATTATTTCTGTTCCCTCTATGTGAGTGACATGTCTTTTAGCACAAAGGTCAATAACTCGCTTCATTTTATCTGTTTTCAGCATTTTAAAAATACAGTACCAGGTAGTTCAATGGACTCTTTCATTGTTATTTCATTTAATCTTCTCAAGAGCCCAAATAAATTTTGCATATCAATTTTAGTGATGAGGAAACGGGCCCCCAAAGATGATGATTTTTGTTTAACGTTGCATAGCTAATCAAAGATCGCTCCAGAATCTATAGCTTAATTCACCTAATAGCAAAGCTTCACCC
>NW_011485288.1:4486-5678 GCF_000754665.1 Bison bison bison | reverse complement strand
ATTTTTGATCCAAGAAGTAATGCTTTCTTCATGCATTCAACCAACACATGGATTCCTATTATAGCAGGATCTGCTTTTACATACATTATTTCCTCATCTGGACAGAAAACAGTCTAATTTTCATATGAGAGAAATTCCCACAGGGTAAGTGAGGATGTAGCAACAGTTTCTGTAAAGGAGTGGCCGTACATAAAGTACTAGAGGAGCATTTCACACTTTAGACATGTTGCAAACATCACCCTAATTAATCTGCCTGACTCTGTCTCCACTTTAGATAGACAAAGCGATAAAGTCACTTGCCTTGCCCAAGTTCACATGGACAGCAGGAGCAGAGCTAGCACCTGGACTTGGCTCTCTCACCAAGAGTCTCCATGTGGCCCAACAGCTCCAGGTTATTGCACTTTTACGATGGTGCTGAGAAAGAAGACAGCCACACTAGTCCTGTCTCACTAGTAGATGGGGTTCTCTTCCAAATCCTAAGATGTCTGTCTAGAGACATGCCCAGAGTCCTAGGGCAATTCAGATAGGAATTTTCCAATTGGAAGCACAGAATAAGAGCAACAGAGTAATTAAGGGATGGGCCATTTAAAGGTTCCCACCAAACTTTCTCTCTGGATATATCTATCTGTGGTTCCTACGGCAGTCTGATGGGAAATGTCCAGAATACACCTGTAAATACTCAACTGCTGGTACAATTATAGGAGTGAGTGGACCATCTGTCATTTGGAGAAACAACTGTCTAATTGCATCCTTAACTGATTATTTGCAGATGTGTTCAATACGTGCAAAAGAGAAAGCCACTCGGAGTCATGATCAAGGGTTTCATTATCACATTAGCAAATCCTTCTTCAACAGCCCAGAAGAGACCTGCAAGTCAGAAGCTTTCCCCCAGATCAGGCATCCTAGTGGGACAGAGAGAAGAATGGGAGTGGGACAGAGAATGAGAGAAAAAAAGAGAGCAAGTCAGGTTCTCCTTCAAGGGCCTGAGCCAGGCTTCTGGAGTGGTCAGCCACAACCAGGCACACTTTCTGCAGGAGAAGTGACCCAAAATCCTGGGCTGGGGAAGGAGAAGGGAGGGCAACTGGCCTCCCACGTCCTCAGACCAGGTGTGAGACAATAGCACTGGGCCAACACATGTAAAGTTCAGTCAGATCCTCCAGAGCAACCCTGCCTTCATTAACAACATTAACTG
>NW_011485288.1:0-672 GCF_000754665.1 Bison bison bison | reverse complement strand
CCTGGGATTCTCCAGGCAAGAATACTGGAGTGGGTTGCCATTTCCTTCTCCAATGCATAAAAGAGAAAAGTGAAAGTGAAGTCGTTCAGTCGTGTCCAACTCTTAGCTACCCCATGAATTGCAGCCTACCAGGCTCCTCCATTCATGGATTTTCTAGGCAAGAGTACTGGAGTGGTGTGCCGTTGCCTTCTCCGCCAATGCAGTAGACACAGGTTCAATTCCTAAGATCGCATATGCAACTAGAGAAGCCCACACCACAACTACTGAGCCTGCACACTCCTAGGGGAGCCTGAACACTGCAACAAAGACCCAGTGCAGCCGAATTCAGTAAATAAAAGTGCAATACAGTTGAGTGCAAAGGCTTTAGATGAACTACTGTGTCCTCAGAAAAAATTTCTGGAGAGCTCAAATGCCATGGGTTGCAGAGGATGTCATTTATAAGTGGCGGATGGCTCATGTCCAGGCATCCTTGGGCTGCCTTGAAGGCTGGAGTGTCATGTGTTAATTGCACCTACTAGAATGGTCCACTCCTACTGAAGTGTCCCCAGGGAGCTTCTATGGATTATTGACCGTTGCTATAATTTCCTTCTCGTGTCTTGTAATTGTGGTATAATTGAGATATAATAAATTGCATTTATTTAAACTATACTCTTGTTTTTGAATATATAAAAT
>NW_011485287.1:20769-22132 GCF_000754665.1 Bison bison bison | reverse complement strand
CCCCCCTCCCACCTCCCTTCCCATCCCATCCCTCAGGGTCATCCCAGTGCACCAGCCCTGAGTACCCTGTCTCATGTATCAAACCTGGACTGGTGATCTGTTTCACATATGATAATATACATGTTTCAATGCTATTCTCTCAAATCATCCCACCCTTGCCTTCTACCACAGAGTCCAAAAGACTGTTCTTTACATCTGTGTCTCTTTGGCTGTCTTGCATATAGGGTCATCATTACCATCTTTCTAAATTCCACATATATGCATTAATATACTGTATTGGTGTTTTTCTTTCTGACTTACTTCATTCTGTATAATAGGCTCCAGTTTCATCCACCTCATTAGAACTGATTCAAATGCATTCTTTTTAATAGCTAAGTAATATTCCATTATGTATATGTACCACAGCTTTCTTATCCATTTGTCTGCTGATGGACATCTAGGTTGCTTCCATGTCCTGGCTATTGTAAACAGCAGCACAGCAGTTCTTAGGCAGAGGTGGGGACCCACTGGTGGACTAGGGAAAGTTGGGAGAATGGGGGGCTGTGACAGCTGGCCTTTTGAGAGCTCTGTGTGACCTGTGGAGAATTCCTCATGCTGTGATGATGGCTCCTCCATCTAGGTCTGCCCTTGGCAATGTCACACATAAGAGAAGCCAAGGTCAAGGGAGGTGGGTTGAGAACTCTTGGATCTTGCACAACCCCCTCATTTCACAACTTGGAGAAACTGAGGCTGCAGTTACTTCAGAGACATATTCATCTTTCACTGTTCACTAGGCATGGTGGCCAGTCCTGGCGGGGAGATAAAGACTACATGGGCATGGTCCTGCCTAAATGCTTACACTTAACTAACACAGTAATGATGCCTTACACTTTATAAAAGGGTGGTGTGGATTCTATCCTCCTCATTTTACAGACGTGGAAACTAGGCTCCCGGAGATTATGACCTGCCCTCAGCAACCACACAGCTAATGGCCATGCCATGTAACAGTCATGTTAAGAGATAAGGATCAACTCAATCTGTCCAGTCCCACCCCATGGGGCTTAGGACTGACCCTGCTTTATGAAGCTCTTGGTATGGAGTTCCCAGCAGGCCTTCTGGAAATTGGAATGTGCTCTCTTCAGCGAGCTATGACTAGAACTAGAGATGTTGCTCAGTATGCCCCAGTGACTTAATTTCCAGCTACAGAGGGCAGCAGGTTTCTGTGACTGCCCCTCAGTTAAGTTGGCCTGTGGCAGCTTATGGTTTCAGGGAGTTTCTGTGCCACTTTCATCTTTGTGTGCCTGGAGAGAGACCAACAGGGCAGACAGGCGGGTAGAGCTAAGGCTGTGAGGGACGCCTTCTCCCATTTACTCGCCCCTAGTGT
>NW_011485287.1:16132-17792 GCF_000754665.1 Bison bison bison | reverse complement strand
ACAAATGCCCTGGGTCAATGTCTTTTCCCTGGTGCAATTTCTTTTCTGGCTTCGTGTCTTTCTAGGCAACTCTTTTGGCTGCCCAGGGCTCTATGTGTAGCTGGATCAAGTCAACAAATGTTTGCTGCAGTGACATGCCCAACCCCAAGTTAATTGCTGTAAGGAACAAAAGAGATGACTACAATATGAACCCTAACCCCAGGGAGCTTAAAATGTAGCAGGGGAGGCCAGACTTGCCCATGAAACAACAGAAGGAAGTTGACAGTTAGGCATAAGGCATGGGATTATGTGATTCAGACTAGGTGTTCTGGGTGTGTAGAGAAAGGGCAGTGGGGACCACAGTGTTGTAGACGACAGGATTTAAGGGAGCCCTTGATGTTCTCAGGGATTTAGGTAAGTAGGATGTATTCATTATCTGTTGTGCTCAGTTGCTCAGTCGTGTCCAACTCTTTGCCACCCTATGGACTGTAGTCCACCAGGCTCCTCTATACATGAGATTTTTCCAAGCAAGAATACTGGAGTGGGTAGCTAGGGGAGAACTCCAGGGGATCTTCCCGACCCAGGGATCAAATGTGGGTCTCATGCATTGGCAGGTAGATTCTTTACCAGTGACCCACCTGGGAAGCCCTCCTAGTTATCTATTGCACTGCACAACAAACTACCCTAAGCTTTGGCAGTTTAACCCAACAATAAGCATGTATTATTTCATAGTTTCTGGGGTCAGGAATTCAGGAGCAGCTTTGCTGTGTTTGACTTGGGGTCTCCCATGCATGAGATTGCAGTCATGGTGTCAGCCAGGGCTCCATTCATGCAAAGGCTCGACTGGGGCTGGAGGATCTGCTTCTTGAGTGGCTCCCTCACATAGGTGGCAAGTCAAGGCTTGCTGTTGGTGGGGGACCTCCTTTGCTTGCCCCTTGGCCCTCTTAAGGGACGCTTGACTATCCTCATGACCTGGCAGCTGGCTTCCTCCTGAATGAGTGATTCAAAAGAGGGCGAAGCAGAAGCCACATTATCTTTTAGGCCGTGGCCTTGGAGGTCACACACCATCATCTCTGCCTTCTCCTGTGCAGAAGGGGCTACACAAGAGCATGAATATCAGGAGGTGGGGATCATCACAGTCATCTTAGAGTCTGATGGGGGCATTCTTGTCCTCTGGCCCCCCGGTGATTCATGTTCCTTCCACGTGCAAGTCATACCCTCCTCTCCCATGGCTCCCCCAAAGTCTTGTCCACTTACGGCATTAACTACAAGTTTAGAATCTCATCATCAAACTTAGATCCAGGTGAACATGAAGCACCTTGGGTCTGGTTCCTTGAGTACAGCTCCTCAAACGCAGTTACTCTCTGTCTGAAGTCCCCTCCTCTCATCTGAAAGAGACAAGTAACCTGCCCCTATGGACTCAATAAACCATGGTGTGCCAGACATGAGAACCTGTTCTGGATATTCTAGTTCAAAATGGGAGAAGAAAGGAGACAAGCACGGGTCATTCATGAGGAAAGGACTGTAATGTTTCGTGAGCACCCACCGTGTGCATTGTTCTGTGCTGCTCTAGCTCATTATCTCAAAGACCCTGTTGGGGAGAAAGTGAGGCTCTGAGAAGTTGGGTCTTGCCCCAGGTCTTGCAGCTAGTGGCTGGCAGAGGCAGGATTCAAAAGCTGGT
>NW_011485287.1:15106-16032 GCF_000754665.1 Bison bison bison | reverse complement strand
AGGGGGACAGTGTGCTAGGAGGTGGGGAAAGCCTGGTGAGGGTTGGATGTTGGGGGAAGGTTTTTGCAACAGAGTGAAGGCTTCCACAGCTGTGCCTCTTTCATCACAGCGAGCTGTCTCCACCTCTCTTCACTCTGAGAATTTGCTTCTGCTTAGTTATCGAGGTGACTAGTTAAAAACTTCAACAAATGGGGATCAAGGCAGGTAAAGAAGGCGTGCAGAGTGTGTGAGAGAAGCTGGCATATCCCCTCGAGCTGTGTGTGCAATCCCTTTGTTATTGCTTGGTTTTTGGGGTTGAGGACTTGAGCCATTCTGCATCTGCTCGCTGGGTAGAAATGCGGTGGTGAGTTGTGCTGATCTGTGTCTCCGCTTTCCAGAGCAAAGGGCGTTGGAGCCAGCAGAAGACACGCCCTCCCAAATCTCCCACCCCAGCGAAGCCCACAGAACCATGCACACCCTCTAAGTCCCGAAGTGCTGGCCCAGAGGAGGCCTCCGAGTCACCCACAGCCCGGCAGATTCCCCCAGAGGCTCGTCGTCTCATAGTGAACAAAAATGCTGGCGAGACCCTCCTACAGCGGGCGGCCCGCCTTGGGTATAAGGTAAGGAACACCTCCTCATATCCACAGGATATTGTTACCCCAGCATCTGTGGATAATCTTCTCCCCATTGGCTCTTCTGTGGCCTGGCCAGGCCCTTGTTTGGGGCTTAAGTCCAGGATGGCCCCCTCCTACTGTGTATATGGTCTATGGGGCTGCCTCATCGCGACGTGCTGTGTGGGCTTGCAAACCCGATTGGATGTCAATTTAGGATGAATAGCATTGAAATGGTAAGACAATATCATCCAGTACCTTCATAGGCCAGAAATGGGATTTGGGGGGTTTTATGTCATCTTGAATTTCCCTGTGCCATGGCTCCCCACTCAGAGA
>NW_011485287.1:12867-13050 GCF_000754665.1 Bison bison bison | reverse complement strand
ACAGCCCTGCATGAGGCTTGCTCCCGGGGCTGGACTGACATCCTGAACATCCTGCTGGAGCACGGGGCCAACGTGAACTGTAGCGCACAGGATGGCACCAGGCAAGAAGGCTGCCCTCCCGTCTCCCCCACCCCTCTCCCCTGCTCAGCCCCTCCCTCAAGAGAATCCACCCCGCTTCAGGCC
>NW_011485287.1:10693-12710 GCF_000754665.1 Bison bison bison | reverse complement strand
GGGGGGGGTGCTTGAGTCAGAGGCTGTGGGCTCTGCTGGGCCACCTGCTGGGTGTGCGGAGCAGCTCTGGGGCAGTCATCTGGGTTTTCCGGTCATATCCCCCAGAATTTTCTCTTAAGTTTAACTTCAGTTAGGGGCCTATTCTCCCCTGAGCTCCAGAACAACCAGCAGAGTGCCATTGGGGAACAGAAGAGAGAGAACTGGAAGGGAGGAGAAAGAGGCAGGGAAATATGGAGGGCAGTGCAGGCCAGGCAGGCTCCGTGCCCTCTTCCCCATGTTACGCTGGGCTCGTCTTACTTTGCTTTCCCTGCCAAGGTGGCCTGAGGCCTAGACACCCAGGTTCCCACTTGGATCCTGCTGTTCTCACCCTGTGTCACCTTGCAGGCCAGTTCACGATGCAGTGGTCAACGACAACCTGGAGACCATCTGGCTTCTGCTGTCCTATGGGGCTGACCCCACGCTGGCCACCTACTCAGGACAGACAGCCATGAAGCTGGCCAGCAGTGACACCATGAAGCGCTTTCTCAGTGGTGAGTATGACCCAGACTCAAAACCTCATTACCGGGGCTCTGACCCTGAGCTCCTGAGATATCATTTCACTCATTTCAAGCGACTCCTATGAGGGGCATCGGCTCTCCTCACATGTTTCTTTCTGGCAACTCAGAGATCTCTCTGAACTTTAAAAAGTCAGCAGGCAGCTTCGTCTCGTCCCTGTGCTGTGAGTGTTCTCACTGCATGCATCCTCTTCAGGGCCCCGGTCGCCCTTGGGGCCCCCTCTTCCCGCTCCGTGTGTGAGGTAGGCCTCTCTGTGGGACAGTGGCCCCACTAGTAGTTTGAGTTTGGGGCAAAATGTGTGGACTTGTGCTTTGAATGGTCTGCCAGTTGCAGAGAGGTGGCACTTAACAGTTTGCTTTTGTTTTTGCACCTGCACTTTATCTCTGTTGGTGATCAAAGTTCAGCCCTTAGGACCATTCCACTTGCTTTATTCCTCACACCCTGTGGTAACTGTGATGTTCCCTGTGCATCCTCCTGTTCTTTGCTCTTCCTCCCTCACTTGCCCCCTCTGGAAAAGTAGTGTTAAGGCCCGTGGCAAGCACCACAAGCCAACTTGCATTTGTTTTCTCATTAGTGGATGACAGCTGTTTGTCTGCAGTTAGATAGCTCTACAGAGTTGGGCAGTGGGAGGAGGGAAGTCTGGCTTGGGCATGCTCAGTGGAAATCTCCTCAGACTTGACCTCTGAATAAAGGAACCCTACCTCCTGTGTGATATTACAGCTTGGCCCTTGCTCCAGCAGTGACTTCTTCAGCCTGCCTAAGCGCAGTTGGGTGGATGGAGCAGCTGGAGGTTGTGTCACTGATCCTCTTCGGAGGCTTCGATGGTGGTAGAGCTCCTCTTACCCTGGAGGCTGGCAGGACCAAGGGTTTGCCCAAGGCTGTTTCCTGTCTCCCAGGCTGTGGCCTCAGTTAGTACGCCCACCCCCACCCCACCATCAGGTACAGTCCTAGGCTCCCAAGCAGGAGCTCATTTGTTTATGGAATACAGGTTAACCAGGCAGCTGATGATGGAGGAGGAAACGAAGTAGTAGCCTGAGCCGAAGGTCCCCGTGGAAGGAGGACTAGGTACTGAAGGAAGGGCCTTCTAGGTACTGAAGGAAGGGGAATGATGGGTCAGGGAGGCCCTGACCCCTGCATGGGTGCCCCCATCCAGTCCACAGCCAGGCTTCTGCCCCACAGCCAGACCCAGCCTCTCCGGCTGGGGCAGGAGGACTGCCTCCTTCCTCCACCAGCTCTGGGGCCCAGGCCTGTCTGTGAGGGCAGAGCCATGTGGGGACACTCCTTCAGGCATTTGCTCTGGGCTAGTGAGGACTCTTGTTCAGTTTAACTGGGCTGCGTGCGGCTCGGGGCAGGCCACCCTCTGTGGCTTCTTCCCACATACCACTCTGCACTCTCCTCCACACAAATGTGTGTTGTTGTCTGCACTCCACTCAATTCCCAGGGGAAGCTGGCACACAGGAAC
>NW_011485287.1:9910-10593 GCF_000754665.1 Bison bison bison | reverse complement strand
CATGAAGCACTCCTCTGACCGGAAGGTCTCATCCAGAGGCCTCTTTGGGCTGGAGACCACCCTCCTGAGGGCTTGGGGCCCTCTGGATGCAAATAAAGCTGTCTCTAACCTCCGTGGTCACAAAGTCTTTTCTTCGTGGACCCCTTCTCCAAAATCCCCAAGGAGTTTGAATGTTGAAACCATTTGAAGTAGTTACTTCTCATTTGAAAAATGAGAAGTAAACAGTTTTCTCTTTTCTCATGTCTGTTACCTAATCCCAACTACTGGAAAGCCTTCGATGCCTCCTTAAACTAACTCGAGTTTAGTCTGTGCTGTGGACACAAGAGAAGACTTTCCTGAATTCTGGCACTTCCTAGCCTCTCCAGGCTGAACACCTTCATTCAATTCTTGACATTGTTTCTCAACTTTATGGGCATGGAGCTATAACTTCATAATGGGGGCCAGGAGCTGAAAGGAGTGTTAAAACTGGGCCACCTCTTTTCCATGCAAATACTGAGTGCCAATTAAAGGCAGAGCTCTGACTGGCCATTAGGGAAAGTGCTCAAGCTGGTTAGGACCTTGGCAGCCGGGGAAGTAGGCACTGGCAGCAGTGAGTAGGCTCCGGGAGGGGGGACTTGAGCTCAAAGGCTGTTGGAGGTGATAAGAGGTTAACACTTAAGGTTTTTAAGGTTGAGGAAAACTCA
>NW_011485287.1:4924-8867 GCF_000754665.1 Bison bison bison | reverse complement strand
AGGAAAAGAATAATATGCAGCCTAGCCAAGGGAAAACAGACTGGTTTTTCGTCCTCTGTCGCAAAGAATGTGGGAGCTGGGGGTAGTTGTTGCAGTTTGGGTTGGGGCATTGGAGGAACTCTCAGGACTGCTTTTCCTTCCACCAATGAAAGGGTTAGTAGTTTACCACTTGAGGTCACTGAATCACAGGTTTTTGTTTTTCCTGCCAGAGACCTCGGCCATATGACCCCCCTGTCGATGAGTGTTTGTTTTTTGTTTTCTCCCCTTTCATGTCCCTCAGCTGGTGACTTGGTTGTAGGAGATGGGCAGGGGTACAATGGGACCCTAGGAAATAGAGAAACTTCTATTTCCAGGGCCACCACTCACATTGAATACTTAAAAATATTTTTTTTTAATCAAGGCAAGATTCATGTAAGATAAAATTAAAAGTGAACAGTTCAGTGGCATTTAGTGTGTTCACAATGTTGGACAACTACTACCTCTATCTAGCTTCAAAACATTTTCATCCCCCCCAGATGAAACCCCATACCCAGTGAGCGGTTGTTCTCCACCCCTAACCCCAGCCCCTGGCAACCGCCTGTCTGCTTTGTCTCTATGGATTTGCTGATTCTGGACATTTCGTATAAAAGGGAATCATACAATATGAGGCCTTTTGAGGCTCACTTCCTCCATGTAGCATCATATTTTCAAGGTCTGTCCACTTAGTGGCATCTTTTTAATGGTGAATACTATCCCCTCATCTGGATAGATCACATTTTCTTTTATCCATTCATCAGTCAAGTGACATTTGGGTTGTGTCCACCTTTTGGCAACTGTACCTAGTGCTGCAGTGAACACACATGAACAAATATTTGAATACAAGTTTTCAATTCTTTGGGGTATATACCTAGAAGCAGGATTGCTGGGCTGAGGGTACTTTTTGAAGGCAAGGGTAAGAGAAAAGAACTCAAAGTTACAGGGAGGACAAGGGAAAATTAAGGAAAAGGACTCACTCTTCCTCCTGACTGTACATGAAGACACGTGTGGAAATGCGCCTCGAAGCTGCCCTGTCAAGCAGACTTCGACAGTTCCTTTTGTGCACCACTCGTGGGCCAGTTCTGACTTTGGCATCTTTGTCTGTGCCAGTTGACTTCGGACTATCTCAAAAGGCACATTCACCTGCAAGTGAGAGAGATCTGTTGTCAGTGAGGAGAATTAGATGAGTGCCTGGCAGCCTCTGAAGGCAGGTCCGAGAGAGGAGCCCCAGGAGTATGGTGAGCGAGGGCTGCTCTGCTGGAGGCCTCTGGTGACCACAGTCACTTGAATGCTTATGTGCCAGCACACAGGCTAAACAAGCCCTTGACTTTATAGTCTCGCCTTGTAGTAGTTTCCCCACGCTCTTACTTCCCCCATGGTGTTTATTATGCTCTTACTGTGCCAGGCACCTGGGCTTTGGAACTGGGGAGACAGTGATGAACAGGACAGATGTAGTCCCTGACTTTGGGGAACTTACAATCTCATTCCTTTATCTCCCAGGACACCTAGCGCAGGGCGAGGCACCAAATATACTCACCTACCTGACAGATGCCTTTGGAAGAAATTACTTCCAACTCCCAAATGGCATAGGGTACAGAAGAGGAGATAAGCTGGCATCTGGGACCTCATGAGTTTTTCATGGAATACTCAAAGGATCTAATATATGTGATGAAGGATTTTCCACTCTGGCTCCTCCACCATTACTTTGAAAGCTTCTCTCTGACTGTCTTTTCCTCTCAGAAGAAACTCCTCATCTCCTAGGGGGTTGCCAAAAAACAAACTACTTTCAGTTGCTCACAACAGCTGATGGGCACTTTTGCTGATAGAATGTGTGACCCAAAGGGAAGGTATCCTGGAATGTGGTGGTGCCTTCCATCCAGGGACTTAGCTCTGCTCCTTTAAGAGTAGCTACCAACTTCCTCCTGGGATTTGCTTTTCAGGGGGCACCCTCACCCAACCTGTGCCCTTTGGACTCTCTCCTGTCCTGTTACCCAGGTGTCACTTGAGGGCAGGTGGCAGCCATACACAGCTAAATCAGCTTGCCACCTGTACTACGTGGCACATTGGCAACCACTGGGCCATGTGCCCACAGATGATACAGTTGAATTTGTCATGGAATCCTGCTTTTTGTCCACATGGAGCCAAGAGGTGAAACAATTCATCTAGATGATGCTTAACTAGGAAACAGGGAGGCTAAGAGGTGGCCTGATGTCAGTTCTCAGATTGTGTAAGCAAAAGGTTGTTTGAAATGGTTTTTTAGGGAGAGGGAATTTGGCAGTCCAGTGGTTAGAACTTGGAGCTTAACCCAACTTAAGCCAGGGCCTGGGTTCAATTCCTGGTTGGGGAACTAAGATCCTGTAAGCCACGAACCCAAAAAAAGAAAAAGCGCTAAATCCTAACCCCGTAGCCTCCTTGTTTCTTAGTTTCATCCGTGCTGTAGGTAACATGTCTCAGCATTCAGTTCTCCTAATGGCCGATCACTATCCCATTGTGTTAACCTTCATTTTGTTTCTCACTTCATCAGTTGAATGATATTTGAGTTGTTTCCACTTTTTGGAGATTGTGAATAGATCTGCTCTGGAACATTCATGTACAAGTTTTTGTTTCAATACCTGTTCTTAATTCTTTTGGGTATTGCTGTGGAAGCAATAGGTTTTCATGAGGATAAACTTGGTCATCCCCCCCCCTCACCATTCCATGTTTTCAAAGACGAGACAGAAGGAATTATGCTTCCTTTATCTTCCTTTGAATTGGCAAGATCACGATTGGATATATGAACATTGTGACCAGCAGGGGACTGAAATCTTGGGATGGATCTAGGATTCTGCTTGCAGAGTAATGCCCTACATCATTTGAAGAAGGGGTCCCAGGCCTAAATGCTTTCAGGCTGATCATGTTAGAGAGCAGGCAGGCTGGGCGGGGCCTGCTGAGCTGGAGAACGCACATGTCGCCTCTCCCTCCAGCCAGCTGACGACATGCAGTAATGTGGGTACAGTGTTGCCAGATCTCTTGATTTTTTTTTTTCAAGAAAACTTGGAAACCTGAATTTTAAGTGAAATCTCCCAACTTTAAAATGTTAGAAGGTAATTAAATTGTGGAGGTTTAAAACACTGGGCCAAAACCCAGGTGGTCAGTGGGCTAGATTTGGCTCTTGGCACTGGTTTGTAGCCTCTGATGGATAGCAGATCTCTCTGGGGTCGCTCCTGGCCCTTCTTGTGGTCCTTCCTTCCCATCGCCCATTCTCCTAATGCCAGATGAATATACTTTGCTTCTAGATTCCTCTTTTCGTCTACCCCCTATTCTCACTGCCCTTTCTTCTTTCATCAGATCACCTCTCAGATCTCCAGGGCCGAGCAGAGGGTGATCCTGGCGTCTCCTGGGACTTCTACAGCAGTTCTGTGTTGGGTAAGCTTTAAGCGGATGCTTCCCGCCCTGGTCTATGTCTCAGATGTATGGGATCTGCTTTGGGGATCACTGATTCTTCTTAAAGACAGGAGTGACCCAATGGAGCCCTTCTTCACCTGCTAGTAGCTTACAGACCCTTTCACCCCCCACTCCAGCCCGTGCTTCTCCCAGACTCAGAACTTGGTGGCCGAAATCAAGAGATGCCATTGATTTGGACAAAGCCATCCGTCATTAGCCCTCTACCACTCCCCACCCTGGGTACTTTGTAAATTCTCTCTTTCCCAAGCTCCCTTTCTTCTCTGTTGCTTTGTCCTAACCCTGCTGGAGGCCCCCATGTGCACTGTCGCCTCTTCTGGTATTGCTCACACTCAAAAGGGACCCAGTCCCCCATCTGGTAGCTACCATCCCTCCCTACCCTCTCCCCAGGATGCACACAGAGTTTCTGAGAGAGCTGCCGGCTCCCGAGTCCTTAGCTCTGCCTGAGCCTTCCTCTGTCAAAAGAGTAGTGAGCCTTTCTCTGAGG
>NW_011485287.1:3332-4126 GCF_000754665.1 Bison bison bison | reverse complement strand
AGAGGATAATTTTATGTTTGAGCTCTCAGATAAGCCTCTTCTCCCTTGCTACAACCTCCAAGTGTCAGTGTCCCGCGGGTAAGTGTTTGAGTGGTCTATGGGGACCGAGCGCTAGGATCCTGGGATGGATGGAGTTCTCCTGCAGGAAGCTGAGACCTGGAGAACAAATGTTAGAGCACAGGAAGGAGAAAATATGACCAGCCCAGCCTGACTCTCCAGCCCAGATTAGATATGTTCAGAGTAGCTCTAGATGCATTGACTATGTGTGTTTTCCAAAACCAAAATCTCGATTCACTCTGAAGAATTTTTGTGCTGTTTCTGGGTGTAACAGATAATCTGGGAGATATTTGGGCTGGTGAACTATTAGAATCTCTGAAATATTTTTGTGGTTTCTGGGGACAGCCAGACAGAATATTTGAAATTGAGATTCTTGGAAAAGCCAGGACATATGTTTGCCATAGCTGTGGGGCCACTGGAGTCCTTACGTAATCCACAGGCTGGTTGCTCATTGCCTTAATGTTGGTGAGGTGATGGCATTGCTGCTGTCCTCTCAGATTACCACACATATTATAATGAGAATCACCCATTTTCAAAGACTAGAATATATGTGGTACTTAGCATTAGCGTGGACCCAATGTCACCTTTATTTGATGATTCAGAAGAAAGCTCAGCAGTCTGCAGGGCCATGGCCATGCTGGTTAGGAGGATACAGAATACACTGTCCTTTTGTTCCTGTGCTAGTGCTAAGTTGCTTCGGTTGTGTCTGACTCCGTGGAACCCTATGGACTGTAGCG
>NW_011485287.1:2933-3232 GCF_000754665.1 Bison bison bison | reverse complement strand
GGGCTTTTGGTCCTTATTCTTCTGGGCATAAGCTGATCCCCGAGGGCGGGGCTGGGCCTCTGGGATATAGTATTGCACAGTTAATTAATTCCTCCAACATATTCAGCACCTCCTTCTCTGAAATAGGATCTTGGGCCCCAGGCGGTAAAAGGACCAGGGTAGTGTGCTTTAGGTGCAGACAGAACAGGGGCAACCAGGGGCTGAGCGTCAGTAAGCAAACTGGGTGGCAGGTGGGTATTTGGTTGAGAGCTTGGTCCCAGCAGAGCTGGTTTTCTTGATGCTACATTCTCGAGCACTGC
>NW_011485287.1:0-958 GCF_000754665.1 Bison bison bison | reverse complement strand
CCAGCCCCTCCCTTTTCTTCTTTCTCCTCCCAAGTTCACCCCTCCCCCACCTCCCATGTTTTTCCCCCACCGAGCACCAGACTGCAGAAAGAGGCAATAATATGGACCAACAAGAAGCCGCCTTATCGATGCCAGCATTAGTGACTGGATTTTTTTTTTTTTTTTTGGTTACAGTTAGTTCTCATCTCCCTGTCATCGTCATTGTTGTTGTGGTTGGTGATGGGGGTGGAAAGTTGAACTCCACGTCTGAGGACAAGAGGTCCCAGGGGTGGTGGGAGGTGGCGCCAGGGTCCCTTGGACTGGCCTCCTTGTGTGTGACCAAGACCAAACCCGGGGCCCTGGGTGGCCACGGCCTGTCCGGAAGAGAAATGAGAAAAGCCCGAATCTCTGAGCGCCCCCTCCGTTCCCCTGTGTTCTTTTGTCTTCCATAGTATTTATTTTATTAGTATTTAATTTGTATTGTTTCATTGGTTTCTGATAAGTCTGTATCACTGTGACGATTTGAGACAACTTGTTGTATTGAGGGACTTTCTTCACCTCCTTTCTTTGTCTTTCTTGATCAAGCTCTGAAGCTGTTTCCTCCCTCTGAAAAAGTTACTCCCAGGATTTTTTTCCACCACTGGGGAGGAGGCAGGGAAGGGTGGGGGCCATTGACTTGTAAAAGTAATGAAGGTGGTTGGTGCTGGCCCAGGCCTGGGGGGTTGGGGGTGAACCCTGAGGCTTTGGTGCTCAGCCCTCCCCCAATCCCACCCCGACCCCCGTTCCCCCCCCTGCCCTTTGCAGCAGCCCTGCTGTTTGGAGGTGCTTGTTTACTGAGGGAGGGGAGGATTGTGGGAGTAAGGGGTTATTAATAAGTTACTCTAATGGAGAGTTGAGAATGGGTCTTGAAGGATAAGGTCACCTCCTCCTCACCGTCCTCACTGCCCTCAGAGTGCACAATATAGGTTTGTTCCCACAG
>NW_011485286.1:4845-5167 GCF_000754665.1 Bison bison bison | reverse complement strand
CCCATCCCTCTGGGTTGTCCCAGTGCACCAGCCCCAAGCATCCTGTATCCTGCATCAAATCTGGACTGGCGATTTGTTTCTTATATGATATTATACATGTTTCAATGCCACTCTCCCAAATCATCCCACCCTCTCCCTCTCCCACAGAGTCTAAAAGACTGTTCTATATATCTGTGTCTCTTTTGCTTTCTCACATATAGGGTCATCGTTACCATCTTTCTAAATTGCATATATATGCGTTAGTATACTGTATTGATGTTTTTATTTCTGGCTTACTTCACTCTGTATAATAGGCTCCAGTTGCATCCACCTCATTAGAACT
>NW_011485286.1:0-667 GCF_000754665.1 Bison bison bison | reverse complement strand
CAGGAGTTGGTGATGGACAGGGAGGCCTGGCGTGCTGCGATTCATGGGGTCGCAAAGAGTCGGACACGACTGAGTAACTGAACTGAACTGAATAATAAGTGATATTGAGCATCTTTTCATGTGTTTGCTAGCCATCTGTATGTCTTCTTTGGAGAAATGTCTTTTTAGGTCTTTTCCCCACTTTTTGATTGGGCTATCTGTTTTTCTGGTATTCAGTTATATGAGCTGCTTGTATATTTTGGAAATTAATTCTTTGTCAGTTGTTTCATTTGCTATTATTTTCTCCCATTCTGAGGGTTGTCCTTTCACCTTATTTGTAGTTTCCTTTGCTGTTTCTGCCAATTTTTTTTATTAAGCTCTTTATTTTTCAGGTATTGAGCTATACGAGCTGCTTATATATTTTGGAGATTAATCCTTTGTTGGTTGTTTTGTTTGAAATTATTTTCTCCCACTCTGAGAGTTGTCTTTTAATCTTGTTTATTGTTTTCTTTGTTGGGCAAAAGGTTCTAAGTTTCATTAAGTCCCGTTTGTTTATTTTTATTCTTGGATCTGGGTCAAAGAGGATCCTACTGTGATTTATGTCAAAAAGTGTACTGCCTGTGTTTTCCTCTAAGAGCTTTATAGTTTCTGGCCTTATATTTAAGTCTTTAATCCATTTCGAGTTCAT
>NW_011485285.1:16395-17425 GCF_000754665.1 Bison bison bison | reverse complement strand
CATTTCCTCTCAAAATTTTCTCCCAAAAATCTAATTGAAACCTTATCCAACCAAGTATAGTTGGAAACTCTACACATCTGCTTCCAGGTCACAAGACATTGAGAGTAGGTAAGACTGAGGTCACAGTGAAGCATCTCCAATCACAGATTACTGGAAATGAAGGTGAATTTAGGGATGTTCTATTTCACCCTCTTTCCCACAGGGACAGAGATAACCACAGCACTCACAGATGACCTTCAGGACTGATTGGTTGACCGAGTGATTCTGATACATACTTATTTAGCTTAAATGGCAAATGTCTTCACACCTATTTATAAAGAAACATTTTGCATTCAGTACCTTTTAAAATGTAACATGCACACATATACACAAAAGCAACACCACCTATACCCCATAAAAGAAGTACAAATCGCAAATATTTCTTTAGAAGGGGAACTACCCATTGCAGGCCTTCTTCTGTCTAAGGATTGTAGAAGTTTGCCACCTACTCATCTTTCACTGAAGCACCTTGTCCTCCGTGAAATGGAGATTCCTATATAGTGATGCCAGTGACATACACTGACATACACTGTTAACATTCTGCAAGTATTTCCCAATAAACTGTAAAGTTCTTTTAAAAATAAAATTACAGTGACGTACTACCTCACGCCAGCAGAATGGTCATCATCAAAAAATGTACAAACAATAAATGCTTCAGAGAGTATGGAAAAAGAGAACCCTCTTGCACTGTTGGTGAGACTGTAAATCTGTACAATCACTAAAGAGAATAGTAGAGAGGTTCCTCAAAAAACTAAAACTAGAACTACCATGTGACCCAACCATCCCACTCTTGGGCATTTATCCAGGAAAAAACCCATAATTTCAAAAGATACATGAACCCTAATATTCACTTCAGCACTATTTCCAATAGCTAGGACATGGAAGCAACCTAATGTCCATGAACAGATGAATGGATAAAGATGTGGTGTGTGTGTGTGTGTGTATATATATATATACACACATACACACACACACACACACACACAATGGA
>NW_011485285.1:12668-13470 GCF_000754665.1 Bison bison bison | reverse complement strand
GGCCATAAAAAGAATGAAATAATGCCATTTGCAGCAACATGAATTGACGTAGAGATTGTCATACTGAGTGAAGTGAGAAAAAGCACCGTATTATGTCACTTATATGTGGACTCTAAAATGTGGCACAAATAAACTTATCTACAAATGGAAACAGACTCATAGACATAGACTTGTGGTTGCCAAAGGGCAGGGGAGTGACGCAGGGAAAGACTGGAAGTTTGGGACTATAGATGTAAACTATTACATGTAGGATGAATAAGAAACAAGGTCCTTTGTATAGCCCAAGGAACTGATTCAATATTCTGTGACAAACCATAATGGAAAAGAGTTTCTAAAAAGAATGCCTATATGTGTATAACTGAGTCACTCTGCTATATAGTGGAGATTGGCACAACACTGTAAATGAAGTATACACACTGAAATTTAAATTTTTTCAAAAATAAAAAAATGAAAAATTTAAAAAACCTTGTACACAAATGTTCACAGCAGCACTATTCACGATAACCCAAAACTGGAAACAACCCAAATGTCCATCAACTGATGAACAGATGAACAGATTATGGTCTACCCCCATAGTACGAGTGCTCCACCACAAAAAGGAAGGACATGCTGACACACACCATGTGGACAAACCTTGAAAACATAAAGGTAAGTGAAAGAAGCCAGACCAAAAGGCCACATACATGAGATGTCCAGAAGAGGCAACTCCTTAGCGTCAGGAAGGCACTGAGAGGTTGCCAGGGGCACTGGGGAGGGGACACAGGAGGAACTATTAATGCGTATGGAGTTTCTTTTTGGTGTA
>NW_011485285.1:9920-12568 GCF_000754665.1 Bison bison bison | reverse complement strand
AACTGCTAATGGGTATGGGGTTTCTTTCTGGAGTGATGAAAATGTTCTAGAATTGATTACCATGATGCTGGCACAATCTGTGGATATACTAAAAACCACTGTACCTTTTAAATGGGTGCACTGTATTATGTGTGAATTATACCACAATACAGCTGTTTATACTCTGCTGACACGGCTGTGGGGTAACACACACTCTTAAACACTGTGAGAATGCACAATGGAAGGTGAATCGTCAATATCTAACAAAACTAGATTTGTATTCATATTTAGCCTTTGACCCAGAAATACCATTTCTAGTGCCTTCCTCTTAAAACACACCAGTAACAACAAGAAAATACACAGGCATAAGGATACTCAGCATTACTCATCCTTACAAAATAGTAGAAACTACTCAAGTGTGCAAATCAAGGCTATTGGCTAAATAAATGATGATTCACCCACAATATGGAGTACTATGTTTAGGAAAAGAATGTAGATGATCTCTATGAGGTGGTGTGGGGTAGATTCCAGGGTATACTTATTTATATACACAAAAAATATATAAGTCATCCATTCCCATTTGTTTAACAAAGGGGAAAGAAGTAAATATGCATATATCTCCATACTTTGGCAAAAGGAAACAGGAAGGGTGAACCAGAAAACAATTCACCTATAAGTTTAGGGGTGGATGTGAACAATATGGAATAAATCAAAAGGAAGATGGCCCTTGCAGGGTATATCTTTGTGTATAGTTTAATGGTGAAAGGTCAGACCAGAAAGTTTCCAGGGGCTCTCAGCATCCATACATGGGCCAGCATGGGGCATCAAATAAAGGTGACAGTAAAGGATTATTTCAAGGGATTAGATCTGGTAGCCAGAGTGCCTGAAGCACGATGGACAGAAGCTCGTAACACGTACAAGAGGTGGTGACTAAAATCATCCCCAAGAAAAAAGAAATCTAAGAAAGCAAAGTGGTTGGTCTGAGGAGGCCTTGCAAGCAGCTAGGAAAAGAAGAGAAGCGAAAAGCGAAGAAGGAAAGATATACCCAACTGAATATAGAGTTCCAGAGAATAGCGAGGAGAAGAAAACACTCCTGAGCGAACAGTGCGAAGGAATAGAGGAAAACTATAGAATGGCAAAGACTAGAGAGCCCTTCAAAAAAACTTGAGATGCAAAGGGAACATTTCATGCAAAAATGGGCACAATAAAGGACAGAAACCACAAGGACCTAACAGAAGCAAAAGAAATTAAGAAGAAGTGATAAGAATACACATAAGAACTATACAAGAAAGGTCTTCACGACCCGGATAACCACAATTGTGTGGTCACTCACCTAGAGCCAGATATCCTGGAGTGTGAAGTCAAATGGGCCTTAGGAAGCATCACTACGAAAAGGCTAGTGGAGGCAATGGAATTCAAGCTGAGCCATTTCAAATCCTAAAAGATGATGCTGTTGAAGTGCTGCATTCAATATGTCAGCAAATTTGAAAAACTCAGCAGTGGCTACAGGACTGGAAAAGGTTCATTTTCATTCTAATCCCAAAGAAAGGTAATGTCAAAGAATGTGCAAACTACTGTACAATGCAACCATTTAACACACTAGCAAGGTAATGCTCAAAATTCTTCAAGCTAGGCTTCAACAATACATGAACCAAGAACTTCCAGATGTACAAGCTGGATTTAGAAAAGGCAAGGAACCAGACATCATCAAATTGCCAACATCTGTTGGATCACAGAAAAAGTAATAGAATTCCAAAAACAACTACTTCTGCTTCACTGACTACACTAAAGCCTTTGTGTGGATCACAACAAACTGTGGAAAATTCTTAGAGATGGGAATACCAGACCACCTTACCTGTCTCCTGAGAAATTTATATGCAAGACAAGAAGTAACAGTTATAATCGGACATGGGACAACAGACGGGTTCAAAATTCAGAAAGGATTATGTCAAGGCTGCATATTGTCACCCTGCTTATTTAACATCTATGCAGAATACATTATGTGAAAAGGGCTGGATGACTCAAGATGGAATCAAGATTGCCAAGAGAAATATCAACAACCTCAGATATGCAGATGATACCACTCTAATGGCAGACAGTGAAGAGGAACTAAAAAGCCTCTTAATGAGAGTGAAAGCAGAGAGTAAAAAAGCTGGCTTAAAATTCAACATTCAAAACACAAAGATCATGGCACCCGGCTCCATCACTTCATGGCAAGTAGATAGGGAAAAAGTGGAAACAGTGACACATTTTCTTTTCTTGGGCTCCAAAATCACTGCTGATGGTGACTGCAGCCATGAAATTAAAAGACTCTTGCTCCTTGGAAGAAAAGGTATGGGAAACCTAGACAGCATAATTAAAAAAAGAGACATCACTTTGTCAACAAAGGTCTGTATAGTCAAAGCTATGGTTTTTCCAGTAGTCATGTATGGCTGTGAGAGTTGGACCATAAAGAAGGCTGAGCGCCGAAGAATTGATGCTTTCAAACTGTGGTGCTGGAGAAGACTCTTGAGAGTCCCTTGGATAGAAAGGAGATCAAACCAGCCTATCCAAAAAGAAATCAACCCTGAATACTTATTGGAAGGACTGATGCTGAAGATCCAATACTTTGGCCACCTGATGTGAATAGTCAACTCATTGGAAAAGACCCTCATGCTGGGAAAGATTGA
>NW_011485285.1:7908-8899 GCF_000754665.1 Bison bison bison | reverse complement strand
CTGAAATATACACCCCACTCTGCCTGACACTCCAGCCCCTAAGCAAGTTAGCAAAACTTCAAACCAAGGGTAAAAAGGGGCAAAGAGACATGTTAAATCTCAAGCGGAAAACTGTGAGATCTCTGTCCAGATTTATGTATCTCAGTGTGTGTCTTTGTCTTTGGATAAGATTGCTGAGGTATTCTGTCAATGGGCTCTATTTAATCTGCCTAAAGCACTTACAAATCATACAATTCTTAAGTCAAGAAAAAAACCAAACTGAATGAATTTCAGGTTCATGTAAACTGGAAAATATTCACTATTAAATTAATACCTGGTATGAATGTTTATTTGTTAATCTAATGAACATAGACATTGTGAAGGTACTTTTAAGAAAATGCAAATGACCTAAGAGTTTTGGGTGATTTATGTTTACCAATCTACGGAATGCTTATATAAAGGACAGTCCATGGTTGCTGAAGGAAAGTAGGATATATGTTTTCAGTAAAAAGGTATGAGAAATGAAACTACATTCTATTAAGGGAAAAGGAAGTTCAGTCTAAACTTACAGGTGCCTGTTCTCTGACTGAGCAAGTGATGTATTTACTGAAAGCGTAAAAAATGTTTGTGGGACATGGACCCCGAGAAGAGAGTTTTGTGCATGGTACAAGTTTCTTAAGATGTTAAACTGCATTTGAAATCTTATTGTTACTTTGGCTAAGTGAATAACTATTGTTTCACAGTGAATATAAGCTGGTACCAAACTGGAATTAGGTTTTCTCTGTTAAAATAATAAACTTTTCTTGGAATATGGCTTTTAATAACAGATTATGTAAATTTCTTCATCTTTAAGTGATTTATATTTGCTTTCAAAACGTATTGTTACTTTGGCAAAATGAGTATTATTTCACTATGATCTATGAAGACTGCGACACACATAGACAAAGCTCATTCTGCTTCTACAAAAATTAACCCCTCATCTACTCCTAAATCAGGGAATTTAAAATGGATA
>NW_011485285.1:6528-7808 GCF_000754665.1 Bison bison bison | reverse complement strand
TGCAGATTTGATGTTCTTACAATGAAAAAAAAAGTTTAAAATGTTTCTTCCACTTGGATACATGTTCTATAATCTCCAGTGATCAAGGCACCCACTTCACTGGATAAATCATACAAGCGTTAACAAAAACTTCACAAACCTCTTAAAAACTATCATTGTCACTGCCATTGCCAACCACCAGGCAAGGACAACAGAACAAGATTAACTACACGGGATTAAATAAACTGCTAAATATGATTACAATTTTCATGACTTTTTGTCTGACATACTACTGGCTTCTAATCTTTGTTTTCAGATATAAAGAAGCTCTTCTCCTCAAACTACTTGTGGTCTAAAACAATTTAGCAATTTACACCTGTGGGTAAAATTAAAACTTTTTTCTCTATGCCTTGTCCCTCTAGAAATTTGAGACACTTGAGCTCTGAATAACCTTATTAGGTAAATGAAAAGACTGTCTCCTGGCATATACAGAGATTTCAAAGTGTAGTAGGGACCTCTAGAAGAAAATATCTACAAAACTCATGACAAAAACTTACAAAAACTCATGACAGGTGTATGGTGTCTATAGTCAATGGACCAAACTTATTTTAAAAAGAAATTAGTCTTGACTGTGTTTAATAAAAAGGGGGGCAGAAAAATTTATGTTTCACTGAATATTAAATTCTAGTTTTGTTAATTTAAGGTCTGTGTTTACCAAGACTCACTTCCCAGTTAGTCCCTTGCTGTTGTGTTTTACTATTATAAGATCTAACTGAGTTGATAAAAGGACACTCTAAGGTTGTTTCTGAAGCCTAACTTCATAATCAATCTTTGGATAAAGATCAGGTGCCTCATGACCTACAACCAGGAGATGAACACCAGCCTACAGTCGTTCAACAAAGTCAGACAACATGGTATATACTGGGCTGCATCTAATAAAAGTTCTTAAATTCTTACTTGTGAACTTACTACTAGCATATTGTTTTCTTTTTTAAATCAATTTAATTGGACGATAATTTCTTTACAATATTGTGGTGGTTTTTGTGATACATTGACATGAATCACCCACAGGTATACATGTGTCCCCCACATCCTGAATCCCACCACCACCTCCCTCCCCACCCCATCCCTCTGGGTTTTCCCCAAGCACTGGCTTTGAGTGCCCTGCTTCATGCATTGAACTTGCACTGGTGATCTGTTTCACATATGGTAATAGACATGTTTCAATGCTATTCTCTCAAATCATCCTACCCTCCCCTTCTCCCTCATAGTCCAAAAGTCTGTTCTTTACATCTGTGTCT
>NW_011485285.1:5796-6428 GCF_000754665.1 Bison bison bison | reverse complement strand
TGTGACCCCATGAATCACAGCACGCCAGGCCTCCCTGTCCATCACCAACTCCCAGAGTTCACTCAGACTCACGTCCATCGAGTCAGTGATGCCATCCAGCCATCTCATCCTCTGTCGTCCCCTTCTCCTCTTGCCCCCAATCCCTCCCAGCATCAGAGTCTTTTCCAATGAGTCAACTCTTCGCATGAGGTGGCCAAAGTACTGGAGTTTCATTGGTGTTTTTCTTTCTGGCTTACTTCACCCTGTATAATAGGCTCCAGTTTCATCCACCTCATTAGAACTGACTCAAATGCATTCTTTTTAATGGCTGAGTAATATTGCATTGTGTATATGCACCGCAGCTTCCTTGTCCATTCTCTGCCAGTGCACATCTAGGCTGCTTCCACGTCCTGGCTATTGTAAACAGTGAGAGCACGTTGTTTGCTATATTGCACAGTTTACAAAACTGCTGTCTCTTACATTACCAAATGCGTGACTGAGCCTCTAATAAACTGATGGTATACAGTTCCATAAGAGATCAATGATTGTAATAATGTTAACTCTAGATATGGGAAGAAGCAACACAAGGGAGTATTTTCCTGGACTATAAGAGACTAGTAAGGCAGATATGGTCCAGGACTTTTGTTACTTTC
>NW_011485285.1:5315-5688 GCF_000754665.1 Bison bison bison | reverse complement strand
CATGGCACTTGCTGTCTGCCTCTACAAAGATTAAATCAGGAGCCACTGCAGCTACTGACCTTCCACAGCCCCTGAAAGCAGTTCAGGCTAGCAATCACAATTGAGGCACTTTGTGCTCTGGGAAAAACTGGCAGAACAAGCCTCAGGTAATTAGATATTTTCATGAGTCCCAATTCTTGCATCTTCACATACCTAGAGAAACACCAGCATCATGGGCCAATGTCTGATCCTAGTCCTCCTGACTAGCCCCTCTTCCAGGCCCCTGGCAGCTTCTCTACTTCTATTCATCTTTGGGCCACGTTATCTCTAACCATCCTGTTAAGTTTGTTTTTTCTAGAAGACAACAAGTAAAATCTCCAGATGCTGTTACAAC
>NW_011485285.1:3444-3989 GCF_000754665.1 Bison bison bison | reverse complement strand
ATCTGTTGAAATACAGGGAAACATACAGCAGGCCTAATTTCCCTGCGGGGAAAGGTAATCGCAGACCAGCATTACTGATGTTCTCTACTCCTAAACCTGTTCGTAACTGTCTCTGCCAGGCAGGATTCTCTACATGTTTGTTCAGTTTTTACCTGGTATCCTTCCCAAGTCTCACCAAGCTGCATGGAAATGTCTTATTCTCCATTTGGGCCATTGATTCCAACAGTAAGAACCAACGAATATCTCCTGGGCACAGACCTTATACAAAGACTATAGCTAGCTAGGCATCTACCAGCTGGGATTCTACTAGGAAAGTCACTTAAAACTTTGTACCTCCATTTCTCTGCTTTAAAATAGCCCCCATGTGAACAGGAAGATCTTGTCTTCAATTTGGGCCATGTCCAGACAACACACTAGAAATGCTTGTGGGGAGAAGGAATATTTCATTTGGTGATACTTCCCTAGCCTAAGGGAACTTACAACACAGCTGGAAAGACAGAAACACATCAGACATTGAAGTGATTTGTGCAGAGGATTGATGTGAG
>NW_011485285.1:0-664 GCF_000754665.1 Bison bison bison | reverse complement strand
TACAATTGTAAATACTTCTGCACCGAACATCAGAGCACCGCAATGCATAAGGCAAATTCTAACGGCCATAAAAGGGGAAATTGACAGTAACACAGTAATAGTGGGGGACTTCAGCACTCCACTTACACCAATGGGTAGATCATCCAGAAAAAAAGTTAATAAGGACACACAAGTCTTAAATGACACACTAGACCAGATAGACTGAATTGATACATATAAGACATTCCATCTGAAAGCAGTAGAATACACTTTCTTCTTAAGTGCACATGGAACAGTCTGCAGCACAGATCTCATCTTGGGTGAAAAATCAAGACATGGCAAATTTAAGAAAACTGAAAGCAGATCAAGCATCTTTTCAAACCATAATGCCATGAGATTAGAAATCTATTACAAGGGAAAAAAACTGTAAAAAAAAAAAAAAACCCACAAAAACATGAAGGCTACATGATATGCTACTAAATAACCAAGAGATCACTGAAGAAATCAAAGAGGAAATAAAAAATACATAGAAACAAATGACAACGAAAACACACACAAAACCTATGGGATGCAGTAAGAGCAATTCTAAGAGGGAAATTTATAGCAATATAATCCTACCTCAAGAAACATGAAAAATCTCAAATAAATGACCTAACCTTACACCTAAAGCAACTAGAGAAAGAAG
>NW_011485284.1:14215-15694 GCF_000754665.1 Bison bison bison | reverse complement strand
GGAAAAACAACCAATACAGTATACTAACGCATATATATGGAATTTAGAAAGATGGTAATGATAACCCTGTATACGAGACAGCAAAAGAGACACTGATGTATAGAACAGGCTTATGGACTCTGTGGGAGAGGGAGAGGGTGGGAAGATTTGGGAGAATGGCATTGAAACACGTGAAATGTCATGTATGAAACGAGATGCCAGTCCAGGTTCAATGCACGATGCTGGATGCTTGGGGCTGGTGCACTGGGACGACCCAGAGGGATGGTATGGGGAGGGAGGAGGGAGGAGGGTTCAGGATGGGGAACACATGAGAAATAAAGGAATAAATTTAAAAAAAAAATTAAAATAAGCACACAGATATCTGTTCCCCTACTATGTGTAATTTTATTTAAATGATTGACTAAAAATGATTATGATATCTAATGCTGTGGTAAATATATTTGTGCCTGTAGAATTTCTATTTCAGTACATTAATTTTCTGGATTGAGTTTGTGTGACAGCAGTCTTCTCTTTATGAGTATCAACAGTTTTCTCTCCATTGGATAACATTCTTTTCGGTATATAGTGTAAAGGGATTGTAGAAACAGTCTAGTGCATTGGCTAAGGTGCTAAAGGAGATTAGGATAGATGAATGACAGGCAGACAGCAGACAAGAGGGCCCCAGAGTGAGATCCATGCAGACAGATGGTGGAGAGTTCAGTTAGAATGTGCTTGGAAACATCAGGGGAATTAAATAGAAACAGAAGTGAACAGGAAGGTTAAAAGGTAAAATGATGTCTTTTCTCCATTTATTTGTAGAGGACGGATAATAACAGTCACAGGAGAGTAAAAACTCATGAATTCAGAAAAGAGGTTGCAAAAAAGGTCATGCCAGGTAGTAAATGAGAGTCTGGAGCCCCTTAAGCCTGGGTTGAAGTCCTCACTGTGGAAGTTACAAGAGGACATTGTAACTCATTCTATGCATAAGATTATGGACTGGAATAAGTTTATAATAGTTCAGAAGGCTACTGCATACTGCCAGCATGCTTGCTGACTTTAAATGTGTACTTCAATTTATATATTATTTTAAATTTTCAGTTATTTAAATGTAAATCCTATAAAAGTATACATTTCAGATAAACTACAGCTTTGAATGAACCTCCTATAGGTTGACCTGTTTCCCCCTCCAAAATATACAAAAAGATACACTGAATCCTTAACTCCCAGCACCTCAGAATATGATCTTATTTGGAAATTGGATCACTGCAGATGTAATTAGTTAAAATGAGGTCACACTAAAGTAGGATGAGTCCTTAATCTGGTATGACTGGTGTCCTTATAAGAAGAGAAGAGACGACAGACATGACACACAAGTGGAGAGGCTACGTGACAGTGGAGAGAGAGACTGAAGTGCTGCTGCTACAAGTCAAGGATCGCCAAGGCTTGATAGAGACTACCAGAAGCAAGGAAGATCCAGGAAAGAATTCTAGCCAAAGTCTC
>NW_011485284.1:8008-11210 GCF_000754665.1 Bison bison bison | reverse complement strand
AATGAATTACAATGATTCATAGAACAGTAAGTAGTTCATTCAAACTTGTGAAATACTGATTTTACATCTTGTTGAACTGTGACTTTTGTCAACCGAGATCCAGAGGGTTAAAAGTACAAGTCTGGTTTTAAAAATGCATCTCTGTTTTTAGAAACTAGCCATCATAGGATGTCAGCCTTCCTATCTATTAAACTATAATAGCTAGAATCAATCGTCAAAATTCCACCTCAGTCTCTAAAATCCAGTATATTAGCTTTGCTATAAAGTATCCTTCAGCTTATCTATTTTTTCTTTCTTTAGACAGAATTAAAGAGATCATTCCACCACCCCTACCCCCGCCACTTACACTGTGAGAGACATGGACAAACTGCAGACTTTTTTTTCCCTCTTACAACCTTGCAGACTGCCCAGCTCCAGGCAGCAGCAGGAGACGTCAGGTAGCCTGATATAATTTATTTCCTCCTTGCACCAGCTGGTATCACATTCTAGATCTTGAAATTCCCAGGGTTCATTTATCTTCAAAATTTCTCACTTGACAATGAAAAGAGGACTACGAACTGAGTCTGCATTTAATGTACCATAATGCCAATCTTGGTGCATTGTTTTATGAATTATAGCTAAAAGAGTTTATACAGTATTTGACAAAAAGGACAATTCCCCACTTGTTTGTGAAGCTAGTTAGTTAACCACAAGAGTTAGAGCAGGGCTGTTTCCTTTTCTAGTTTAAATATGATGTTTGGATCAGGTACAGAGAATTGAAATCAGAACTCAGGACAGAGGTATTACCTGTTAATTTAAAAATTAGTGGGAGAAAGTGAAATTTGCCTTTTTTCATTATTGCATATAAGGGATAGTGGCAAAATGGCATTATAAACTCCCTCTGAGTATTTTATTATATATCTGCAATTTTGATTAAAATTTATTTTTGGTGTTTGTAATTAAGCTTGTGGGTGTACTTAGAGCACTGTTAGTTTTCTTCTCTGGATAAAACACTAGTGAAAATAAAACCAGATCGTGGCCGGTAGATCTGAACTATTTTGATGGGTGCTCATCTTAATTATGTCTTGTTGACTTCATGTCCCTTGCCATGGTCTGAATTTCTGTCTGCTGTGACCTGTAGCTGGGAATGGAGGGATAAATATTGGGGTTATAGCTGCATCAGCAAATAGCTGACTGATGTAGGGAAGGACACAGGGAGGCATTGGCCAAGGTGCTTTCTTAGGTCTCTTTCTGCACTCAAATCTTATACTTGGTGGTGGAAATGTCTAAATAGGCCCGTTATGGAGAATGAAGAGAGAGAATACAATATTTGACAAAGGAAGAGCTCCCTTTCTGGGATTGCCCTGTCAGGTTTCCTTCCTCAGTAGGTTACCTTACTCACTAAGTGACTCACTCCTATGTACCAGCCTCATGGTAAATAAAGTCTAAATTTGTGGAGTGTCAGTGGGTCTGATTTCAGAACAAGATGAATCTTAGTTTGGTCTCTTGGGCCTGCCTTTTCTTAGCTGTTTGACTTTGGGCAAGGTGTACTAGACCTTTCTAAGCCTCCTCAGGATTCTCATCTCACAATGCCTTCCTGACAAGGGTTATATAAAGATTTAATGAAATGAAGAAAGTAATGCGCAGTGTAAAACATGGTGCAAATTAGGTGCTCAACAAATAGTGGTTTCCTTCTCCTTCCTCATTTTTGTTAAGTAGGATTATAATTTGCCAATATCGTAGTTACCTTGGAAAGAATTTTAAACATTGCTAAATATGAATAACCTTTCCCCAAATTCTGTTAAACAGGGGACTGTGTGTTTGTGTGTTTCCGTGGTGAGGGTGTGAGTTTGTGTGCTTGTGATTACCTGTGTATGGGTGTAAACTCGAAATTCAGATGAAATGGTAAATCAGTACCGGTCCTAGCTCACTTACAGTGATCTCTAAGTTGCTTCTGAATCAGTCACTCCAGTTAACCCAATTCTAGAAGTCTAACTGAAGAATTGGAACTGATATCTGGATAATCCAGACAAATATTATTTTCTAAGCCAAGCTGTTAGTTAGCATTATATTTATAAAGCATTCCTTCACACCACATATAAAGTGTAAAGCAGGAGCAAAGAAGGTATATTCCCTTTAAATTTAAATAGAAAGCTGTTACTGCAGTTCCACTGTTCCGTCTATTGTGAAAATGGAGACCAGAGAAGAAAACACATTTATGTCAATCATCAGGTAGCACGTTTTGAGGTGGACTTATTCAGATAATTGCCCTAATTTTTCATCCTGGCCTGTGATTGTTTTCTTTTTTCCCGCTTCACACAGTTTTGCCTTTTTCTTTGTCATCGTCAGTTTGCACTTCCTGACATCCTCTGTGTCAGCTGGCCACATTATTGACTTTTATTTTTGTGGAGGTCACTTCTGTAGGAGCATCTCTTCAGCTTCTGATTGCCCTTAGTGGAAAGGAATTTGAATAAAAATGTCTGACAGATGCTACTGAGATGGAGGAGGGTTTGCTGGTAGAGAGGTGAATCATAATGTGAAAGCTGTATAACTCAGTTCCCCCAACACCCACTCCAATTTTGGCTCTTTGACAATGCTTTCTCTTTGAGAAAGAAGAACAGTTTGATCTGAATTCTTATTAGGTTCTGAGCCACCAAATTAGAATCTAATAAGCTCATTTGGAAGGGTTTTGAATTAGCTTTAAACAGACCCATGCTGAGCTCATAGAGGAGACCCTCCTACTCTTTCCAGGCAACCTGTAGTTTGTAGACTTAATTTTCAAAGTCTCTTCTTTGTCTCTTTTCTCATGTTGTGCTCTTTTCTCCCTTTGAATGGACTACTTCTAGCTGTATCTTACACTTCTAGGGA
Source organism: Bison bison bison (assembly GCF_000754665.1). Classification (NCBI taxonomy): domain Eukaryota; kingdom Metazoa; phylum Chordata; class Mammalia; order Artiodactyla; family Bovidae; genus Bison; species Bison bison. The sequence continues at coordinate 8,363 of NW_011485284.1, read as the reverse complement.
GAATTGTAACACATCTTACACTTCTAGGGAGAACTGTGACACATCTTATGTGTGACATTAGTTAAGAAAGTCAGAAATTTAGAGAGAAAAAAGACACCTTCTTCAAAATAAGAAAAACTTGGCTTCTGGAATCTTCCCATTTGGCATTCTCCAATAGCACCGATTATCTTTTATTTTTTTTTACACCTTTTTATTTGTATTGTGGTATACTGATTAACCAGAGAAGGCAATGGCAACCCAGTCCGGTACTCTTGCCTGGAAAATCCCATGGACGGAGGAGCCTGGTAGGCTGCAGTCCATGGGATCGCTAAGAGTCGGACACGACTGAGCGACTTCACTTTCACTTTTCACTTTC
>NW_011485284.1:5097-5920 GCF_000754665.1 Bison bison bison | reverse complement strand
GAGAAAATCCACATTTTCTTGCATGTTCCTTGCTTTTGTCCTGATAAGTTTACAATTTCTTTAATAGTGTTTACAGTTTCTGTTAGTTTGACTTGCTTTATAACTTTCCTTACTGCTCTGGTCCTCTGATACCTTCCTCAACTTTCTAGCACTAATATAGATTTATTTGTATGTTCTCTTTCTCCTGTACTTTTAATAGGATTCGAAAACAGAGGCAGTTGTACGTATGTGTGTTCTGTATGACTAGTGAAAGAATTTTGGTTTTCCAAGTTTGTAGCTATTTTAGGAGAACTATAATATTTTCCCTAGCTTTAATGAACCTACTCCAGTGTTCTTGCCTGAAGAATCCCAGGGACGGGGGAGCCTGGTGGGCTGCCATCTATGGGGTCGCACAGAGTCAGACACGACTGAAGCGACTTAGCAGCAGCAGCAGCAGCAGCAGCTTTAAAGAAGCATATTTGACAACTAAAAATTATATATATTTAAAGTTACAACATGATGTTTTGATGTATGTATACATTGTGAAATGATCACCACCATCAAGGTAATTAACATATCCATCAACTCATATAGTTACCATTTGTGTTCATTAAGAAAACTTAAGATCTATTCTCTTAGCAAATTTCAAGTATGAAATACTGTATTTTAAACTATAGTCACTATATAGTACATTAGATCTCCAGAACATAATCATCTTGCTTAACTGAAAATATGTACCCTTTGACCAATAGCCCCAATTCCCTCCTACCCTTCGCACCACCAGCCCCGGGCCACCACCATCCTACTTTCTACTTTTATGAGTTCACTTTTTAGATTCCACATA
>NW_011485284.1:4160-4997 GCF_000754665.1 Bison bison bison | reverse complement strand
GTTCCTTTTTTTTTTTTTTTGGTCTCTCCTTGCCCTCCCTGTACCAGGACTGTTTTCAGATTTCACCCAGGGAAGTTCCTTTTTTAGAGAAGCCTGTTATTTCTAAATGGAGTTAAACCACACTGAAAACTTACATTTCTATTTCCTATGCTGACACTGTTTCTCGTGAAGTTAATTTTTCTGGTTGTTGAGTTTGGTAGTTTTCTTTCATTTTGTTGATTTTCCTCTAATGTATGAGGGTTCTTGGTGTTCCGTCCATATTTATACATAACTGCCCTTGATTGATCCTTATTGGTTAGTTCAAGCTTAGTTTCTGCATCCCAGGAGAGAATCTCCATTTCCTTGACAATGGGTAAATGTTTTAACGATAGGGATTCTCAATCCAGCACTCACTGAGGGAGGCAGGGGCTATATGGCTGCGTCCCCTTTCATTTAGGGTGTATGGGGAGCTTGTTTCTTGGATGCAGAGTCTACTGTTCCCTCCTAATGGCCTTACATGACTCATGGCAGCGTCCTCCTTCTCTTACCACAAGGGACATTCTGAGGGTACTTGTCAAAACTCTAGTGTTATATGCAGAGTTGATCTAAATTCTTTAGTGTGTGCTCACTCAGTCATGTCTGACTCCTTGCTACCCTCTGGACTACAGCACACCAGGTTCCTCTGTCCATAGTATTTTCCAGGTGAGAATACTTTAGAGTCTGTAGCAAATGCCACAGTCATGGTTCTGTGGTTAGAGGATCAGTCCAGCTCCTTTCTATTCCTTTAATCACCTGTTTACTTACTGCCTCTTCCTTTTCCAAGCCTCCATGGGTCTAGTTTGGGGATTATTTCAGGTT
>NW_011485284.1:0-344 GCF_000754665.1 Bison bison bison | reverse complement strand
ACTGTGGGCAGCATGTGCTTGGTGGTGATATCCTGCCCACAGACCTCAGACAGCACATTGATGCAGAAGAGTGTAGTCATGCGGTGCAGGTAGTTGGGTTCCTCAGACAGGGTGAGGACCCTCGGGATGACAGCGGCAAGGGCCCACTCCTTCCCAAACTGCTCCACCAGCTTCTTCAGGTTGTTGGTGGCCGCCTCGCGGATGGCATAGACATGATCCACAAGCCAGGACATGCACAAGGAGTGGAGCTGTGCATCAAAGAACTCCAGCCCAAACTGTCCAGCCAGCAGAGGCATGTACTCAATGATGACCAGACGCACCCGCCAGTGGGCATCCTCCGCAAG
>NW_011485283.1:14160-14402 GCF_000754665.1 Bison bison bison | reverse complement strand
CCCTCATGCACTATGTATTCTCTTTTCTGGCTCTTTTGTTCAGTTGTTTCTCTGTGAGATCATCTAGGCAGCTCTAGGTGGTGGGTGTTTGTTCACTTCCATTGCAGGGAGTTGCTACATTGTATGATACCACACATTCAGTTCAGTTCAGTTCAGTTCAGTCGCTCAGTCCGGTCTGACTCTTTGCGACCCCATGAATCGCAGCACGCCAGGCCTCCCTGTCCATCACCATCTCCCGGAGT
>NW_011485283.1:8815-11280 GCF_000754665.1 Bison bison bison | reverse complement strand
TCATCAAGGTGAATGATACCATTCAGATTGACTTGGAGACTGGCAGGATTACTGATTTCATCAAATTTGACACTGGTAACCTGTGCATGGTGACTGGAGGTGCTAACCTGGGAAGAATTGGTGTGATTACAAACCAGGAGAGACATTCAGGTTCTTCTGATGTGGTTCATGTGAAAGATGTGAACGGCAACAGCTTTGCCACACAGCTCTCAAACATTTTTGTTATTGGCAAAGGCAACAAACCGTGGATCTCTCTTCCCCGTGGAAAGGGTATTCGCCTTACCATTGCTGAGGAGAGAGATAAGAGATTGGCAGCCAAACAGAACAGGGGATAAAATGATCTCTATGTGATGTGATTGGAACAGTCTTTGTAATTAAAGATAATACCAAGTGATAAAATAAATAAATAAAATCCTTAGAATTTTGCTTTTAACAGTTACTGCTTTAGTCACTCTGAAATAGACTTTTGTGTATTTTGTGAACTGAGTACTAAAGTGTCTATGTTTTACTTGTTTTTGCTTCAAGACACCTAATTAATAATTTGAATGTTAGACTCCTTTGAATTTCAATATTATCAAACCTATCAGGTGTAAATAAAATTCAATTTTGTTTCTTTCATTAGAAAATATATATCTTTTCTTTGTTTTTCTTATTCCATTGCACTGGATGTTTCAAATACAATATGGGATAGTTGTAGTGAGAGTTGGTATTTTGTCCTGCTCCTCATGTGGACAGGAAGGATTTAATGTATGATTATGACACACTGTATGCTATATGTTTGAAAAAGAACTCTTTTCATATTAAGAACATTTGCTTCTATGTCCATTTGCTAACCTGCCTTTTTAATAAGTGTATGTTGGATTATATCCAAATTTTTCTTGCATCTCAAAAGTATTGCTTTCTTGAATCATATGATTTTTGTCCTTTGTTTTGTAAAATAGTGACTTACTTTGGGTGACTTTGGAATGTTAAACCAACTTTGCATTCTGGGAAAACTCAACTTGGTAATGACAACATATTTTTTTCAGCTTATTGTACTTCTGTTTTTTGCAATATTCTCATTAGCTTTAGGTATCAAAGTTGTGCTAATGTCTAAAAGGGAATAGGTGAATGTTCCTTTATTTTTATTCTCTGAAAGAGTTTTGCAAAGTAGAATTCTTGAAGTGTTTATAAAATTTTTGCACCCACCTGGGCTTGAAATTTTCTTTGAGGAAGTTTTTGGCTACTGATTCAATTTCCTCAATTGTTATAGGTCTATTGAGATTGTATATTTCTTACTAGATTTTTTTGATGAGTTGTTTATGATATTTTTCTTTACCATCAGCAGTATAATTGTGTGTTCAGTTCAGTTCAGTCGCTAAGTTGTGTCCGACTCTCTATGACCCCATGGACCGCAGCACTCCAGGCCTCCTTGTCCATCACCAACTTCCACAGTTTACTCAAACTCAAACTCATTGTGTGTTATTCCCACTTTAACAATATGATTTCATCCTAAACTAACGTATGGTTACACAAAAAATACTGTATTACACAAGAAAGTGAAAAAAGTTGAATATTTGCATGAATTCTGCAGAAGGTAGGATTTCAAATTTAACTGTAGTAATGGGAGTTACAAAGAATATTTCTTGATTTCATAATAAAATAAAAACTTCCTTACATTTAAAGGAATCACCAAGTTAACGGACTTCCCTGGTGGTCCAGTGTTTAAGACTACATGCTTCCAATGCAGGTGGCACAGGATTTATCCCTAGTCACAAGACTAAGATCCCACATGCTATGCAGAATGGCCAAAAAAAAAAAAAAAAATCACATAGTTAAGAGATAAAGAATGAACTAGGAACAAGGTGACGAAGACAGGGATATAATGTCTTTAATATAAAAAGGCCCATACAAGTCAATAAAAAAATCCCAGAAGGTAATAGGTAGATGACATGAATAAACAATTAATAAGAGAATTTTAAAAATTGGTTAATGGATGCTGGAAAATAGTCCCCTTATTAATAAACAAAGAAATTAAAACCAGGGCAAGAAGATACCATTTCACTACTGTATTTTTACACTTAGGGGAAAATGTGAACATCAACATATGGAGTGGATAGAGACAAAAGAACATTCTTGTTTGACATTTTGGCAGCATGGATAAAAGAGCCCCCAAATTGTTACCCTTTGATGTTCTACTTTTGAAAATAGTAAAATTACAGACTATGAACATAAGAATCATTTCTTTTCAGAGACTTCCGTTGCACTGTTATTTGTAATAGTGAACACATAGAAATCTCCTAATCATCCAGAAATGGGGAAACATTATGCTTTCTTCTGTCATCTCAGAGAGCCAAATGTTCAGGAGGCATTAATGTGGAGACAACTTATGTTATGAAGTTAGGCAAAAAAGCTACATAATTGTATGTCCAGTACTTTCTCAACACAGTAAAAAACAAAAAGCTATTTTAGGAGACAGGAGGGAA
>NW_011485283.1:4069-5483 GCF_000754665.1 Bison bison bison | reverse complement strand
GATTGAAAATTCAGGTCATTAGTGATTCTCTGGCACAGGAGCCAGGAGGAGCTGTTGCCTTTTCACAGGCAGTGTCTCCTGGGACTTGTTCCCAGACCTCCTAGTTAGAGACACGATGGGGCAACTGTCCAGCCAGCCAGCAGTCCCCTCTGGATGGTGGCCCCTGTGTTCCATCAGCCTCGTTAATAACTCCATTCAGATGGATGGGCTCCATGGCAGCACCTCTAGTTTCTCCCTGGGGTGAGATGCTGTGTGGATCCCTCCTCCCCACTTAACCCTGAAATGGTCCATCTCTGTTTTGGAGTCAGCGTTTTTTAGTTAGAGCCCTGTCCACATGGATGAAATACAGTATGTCCCAGAAAATAAGTAAAAAATAAAGATAGAATAGCCCAGAGGTCACAATATTTGTGTTTAGAAGTCATGTAGAAGAGGACACATTCTTATTTAAAGATCTCAGAGAACAGAGATATGATTAATATCTAGATTCTCTATTGGGCACAGTGTGCCTAATAATTATTTCTAAACATAAATAAATTGACTTATAGATATGTTTACTTTTTGTTTAAATGTATCTTCCACATTAAAGAATATATGAAGCATGTATATTCTGTTAGGAATTTTAATCAAGTCAATGCTTGTTCTCCCATCACTCAGCTTAAATAAAATATGGGTCAATCCTTTATTTCTTCAAGTTAGAGTTTTTAAAATTTATTTTTAATTAAAAATTTTAATATAATTTTCAAGTTTACATTCCATGTACAGTTTTTGCAAAGTATTGGCTATATTCTCAGTGTCATACAAAGCAGGCTATAACTTGCACCTCTCATTCCCCCTCCTCTATATGCTCCTCTCTCACTTCCCCAGTGGTACCTGCTAGTTTGTTCTATCTGTGGTTCTGCTTCTTTTTGGTTTTATCCACTAGTTCGTTGTATTTTTTAGATTCTACCTATAAGTGATAACATACAGTATTGTCTCTCTCTGTCTGACTTATTTCTGTTAGCATTTTGTTGTTGTTGTTCAGTCGCTAAGTCATGTCTGACTCTTTGTGACCCCATGGACTGCAGCACGCCAGGCCTCCCTGTCCATCTATCTCCCTGAGTTCGCCCAAGTCTGTGTCCATTTAGTTGGTAATGTTATCCAACCATCTCGTCTGCCATGGGGTCACAAAGAATTGGACACAACTGAGCAACTAAGCTGGAGAAGGCAATGGCACCCCACTCCAGTACTCTTGCCTGGAAAATCCCATGGACGGAGGAGCCTGGAAGGCTGCAGTCCATGGGGTTGCTAAGAGTCGGACACGACTGAGAGACTTCACTTTCACTTTTCACTTTCCTGCCTTGGAGAAGGAAATGGCAACCCACTCCAGTGTTCTTGCCTGGAGAATCCCAGGGATGGGGAAGCCTGGTGGGCTGCC
>NW_011485283.1:0-611 GCF_000754665.1 Bison bison bison | reverse complement strand
GTGTGATCACTGACCTAGAGCCAGACATCCTGGAATGTGAAGTCAAGTGGGCCTTAGAAAGCATCACTATGAACAAAGCTAGTGGAGGTGATGGAATTCAAGTTGAGCTATTTCAAATCCTCATCGTTTGAAAGATGATGCTGTGAAAGTGCTGCACTCAATATGCCAGCAAATTTGGACAACTCAGCAGTGGCCACAGGACTGGAAAAGGTCAGTTTTCATTCCAATACCAAAGAAAGGCAATGCCAAAGAATGCTCAAACTACTGCACAATTGCTCTCATCTCACATGCTAGTAAAGTAATGCTTAAAATTCTCCAAGCCAGGCTTCAGCAATATGTGAACAGTGAACTTCGTGATGTTCAGGCTGGTTTTAGAAAAGGCAGAGGAACCAGAGATCAAATTGCCAACGTCCGCTGGATCATGGAAAAAGCAAGAGAGTTCCAGAACTGTCTGTTTCTGCTTTATTGGCTATGCCAAAGCCTTTGACTGTGTGAATCACAATAAACTGTGGAAAATTCTGAAAGAGATGGGAATACCAGACCACCTGATCTGCCTCTTGAGAAATTTGTAATGCAGGTCAGGAAGCAACAGTTAGAACTGGACATGGAAC
>NW_011485282.1:4986-5409 GCF_000754665.1 Bison bison bison | reverse complement strand
TCCTGCCCTCAATCTTCCCCAGCGTCAGGGACTTTTCCACTGAGTCAACCCTTCGCATCAGGTAGCCAAGTACTGCTGCTTCAGCTTCAGCATCAGTCCTTCCAATGAATATTCAGGACTGATTTCCTTTACGATTGACTGGTTTCATCTCCTTGCAGTCCAAGTGACTCTCAAGAGTCTTCTCCAACACCACAGTTCAGAAGCATCACTTCTTCAGCGCTCAGCTTTCTTTATAGTCCAAGTCTCACATCCATACATGACTACTAGAGAGATGATAGCTTTGACTAGATGGACATTTGGTGGCAAAGTAATGTCTCTGCTTTTTCATCTGCTGTCTAGTTTGGTCATAGCTTTTCTTCCAAGAAACAAGCCTCTTTTAATGTCATGGCTGTAGTCACCATCTGCAGTGATTTTGGAGCCCAA
>NW_011485282.1:0-604 GCF_000754665.1 Bison bison bison | reverse complement strand
GAAGCTTAGTGTGTTAAAAGCAGAGACATTACTCTGCCGACAAAGGTCCATATAGTCAAGGCTATGGTCTTCCCAGCAATCATGTATGGTTGTGACAGCTGGACCATAAACAAGGCAGAGTGCTGAAGAATTGATGCCTTCAAAGTTTGGTTCTGGAGAAGACTCCTGAGAGTCCCTTGGATAGCAAGGAGATCAAGCCAGTCAATCTTAAGGGAAATCAACCCTGAATACTCATTGGAAGGACTGATGTTGAAGCTGAATCTCCAGTATTTTGGTCGTCTTATGTGAACAGCTGACTGACTGGAAAACTCTCTGTTGCTGGGAAGGATTGAGGGCAGAAGGAGAAGAGGGCATCAGAGGATGAGATGGCTGGATGGCATCACAGATGCAATGCACATGAACTTGGGCAAACTTTGGGAGATGGTGAGGGACAGAGAGGCCTGGTGTGCTGTAGTCCATGGAGTCGCAAAGAGTTGGAAACAACTGATCAACTGAGTATATTGTAGAATTCCTGGAACACAGGTTAACAGAATGTGAAGTTGGGTGGAGATAGGGAAGACCACAGAGAGAGAAAGAGAAAGAGAGAGACAGCACAGGTTCGAGC
>NW_011485281.1:4887-5918 GCF_000754665.1 Bison bison bison | reverse complement strand
CTAGAGTACTGGAGTTTCAGCTTTAGCATCATTCTTTCCAAAGAACACCCAGGGCTGATCTCCTTCAGAATGGACTGGTTGGATCTCCTTGCAGTCCAAGGGAGTCTCAAGAGTCTTCTCCAACACCACAGTTCAAAAGCATCAATTCTTCGGCACTCAGCCTTCTTCACAGTCCAACTCTCACATCCATACATGACCACAGGAAGAAAGATGAACAGCTTAAAAACAATCAACATTTCTTCTTGAAAGCCAGTTTAATTCACACTTGTCAAAACTTGGAAGCAATCAAGATGTATTTCATGAGGTGAAAGGATAAACTGTGGTATAAAGGAATGACATATTATTCAACACTTAAAATAAATGAGCTATCAAGCCATAAAAAGATAAGGAGAAATTTTAAATTCTTTTACTAATGGGAAAAAAAAGCAATCAGAAAAGGTTACATAATATGTTTCTAACTATGTGACAGTCTGGAAAAGGTAAATTACGGTGAAAATACAAAGATCAAGGATTGCCAATGGTGTATGTGAGAGGAGCAATGAATAGGAAGAGAAGAGAAGATGTCTGGGGAAAAAAAAGTGAAAAGCAGATTCTTTACCAACTGAGCTTTAAGTAAGTAAATTAGATGTGTACTTTAAGTATAGATCCTTTTAATGGGTTTGGTGCATCACACTGCTGTGTGAGATAGCCACACCCAAAATGAAAACTGGTCCTCCTGCAGAGTATCAGAAGAAATCCACAAAAGTCGTACTTTGTACTATGGCAGTAATATTCCATGAACACTGCCTGTAATTATATATTGGAGGAAAAGAGAAGTGTTTTAGCAAGGAAAATAATTTGCTCGTTTCAAAGTATATCTACATCTCTATTTCCTTTCTATGCAATTATTTTACATATTTTCAAAATCTGTCATCTGCAGAGAGCTCTATGAACACTATTAGCATAAGTGGCCCTCGAGTCAAAAATTAGGGCAGTGAATATACTCTCTATAATGTTATGATGGACAAATGTCACTATACATTTATCAAACT
>NW_011485281.1:682-1051 GCF_000754665.1 Bison bison bison | reverse complement strand
CCCAGGCAAATAAGTAGTCCCAGAGGACCCCCACGCTCCAATTATTTTGGACCTGAAAAAGATAGAGGAGAAAAAGGTGAGAAAAGGAAGCAAGAAAGAATAACAAGGGGAGACCAAGCCTGTTGAGCAAGGCCCGTAGCTTTATTTTCAAAGGGAGCTTATATACCTTAAGTTGTGCATAAAGGATAATAGGGGGTGTGAAATCATGAAAAGTCAGCAGCCTTTGATCCTTATCGAGACCAGGCTTTCTTTTCTGCAAACTTATCGTATACAAATGCTTTTTTTTTTTAGATGATTTACATCATCTTCTGGCCAGAAGGCCTGTTAACATTTTATGACTCTGATAAAGGTTTGTCAACCATAAGACTT
>NW_011485281.1:0-582 GCF_000754665.1 Bison bison bison | reverse complement strand
CACTCCAGTATTCTTGCCTGGAGAATCCCATGGACAGAGGAGCCTGGCAGGCTGCAGTCCATAGGGTCGGACAGCATTGGACATGAATGAAGAGACTTAGAACACACTCATTGTCTAAATATAAGCTAGAAATAATCATGTTCTTAGTGAAATTATCATTATGAAAATATTGCAGGCCTTCTTAGAGTTATAGTGTTTCTAAATATTAGAATATTAGGATAATCATGCCATCTATTAGAGAAGAGCTTCAGAGTTTAGGAAAGAATTGACTAGTACGTTGACATCTGAATGGCGTTCTCCCAAATTTATAGCCAGATGTACATTAAAAAAAAAAAAAAAAAAACTTGTTATGTCCTAAAGAACAGAAATTTCCGTGTAATCTATTAGTTGATTTTATGTTGTTTAGTCTTGCTTTAAACAATGAAAACTGCAATTTTCAAAGGTTAAATGTCTTGAGATTTGCTTGAAACATAAAGCTGCCTAATACCTGCTCGTTTGTTTTTTTCTTAACTATAAGCATTAAAATTAAGTTAAAAAAATGGGGGTTTGTTCATTTTTTAAAATTCAACAGCTTAAAAAATT
>NW_011485280.1:40010-43359 GCF_000754665.1 Bison bison bison | reverse complement strand
GGACTTGATACTATATTCAGTAGTCAAACAAATTACAAATTAGCTTCCCTGCTCTGGCAGGACAGCAACACAAAACCCAGGCCCCATACAGATCATTATTTGGGGACTCAAATCAGATCAGAGTGTGCACTGAATGTCTTGGTCAGGTGAGGCTGATGGTTTTACTCTGCAGAGTGGGGAAGTCCATAGGGTATGCTCTGTTCAAAGAGCACCATGTGGAAGGATGTTGAATATTGTAGGTAGCTTCCCTTGTTCTCTGTTTAAATTCTCTCATCAGAGAGGCTGAAGGCTGTATTCTAAAATGGGTGGGGCTATGGATTAGAGTCACTGCCTGACCAAGGGGAGAAGCAGCTCCAAATCCAGGTTCTATTTTATCTTAACTAAAGCAATCTTTCTCCCCAAGTTTCCTGATCAAACGTAACAGTGGTTTTTCTCTGTAAACTATAGGCCCCACCTGCTCTCCTCTTTGCTTGACTGCCACATGGTTGCACAGCTTTCAAGCCTTGTTACCAGCCCTGTTGGTCATATGAGGGAAAAAGACACTCTCCACAGGCTATGTCACAGCTTCCTTGCCTGGGCAGAAGGAGGAGAGGCTGCCTTATGGTACTCTCATTTTCCCATTAGGCTACCTAGTTAGGAGAAACTGGCAGTTACCCTCAGCCTTGGCTATGAACTCATCTCCCTACCTATTTCAAGCTTCATACTCATTACTGGCTTTGCTCTGGGGACAGTAAATCCTGCCTACTCACCTCTTGACCTGAGCACCATGGAGCCATATTTCTCCCAGGAGTTGTCACTAGCCCTTCTTGTTAGATGAGGCTAGAAAATAATCTTGAACAGCAGTTGGGCTGTGATTTCGCTCCTTTCCTGAACATGTACAAGTGAAGCTCTAGGTCTGGCAAAACTTCTCGTTTGATCTGAATCAGGCAGATCTGCACCCTGCTAAGTTCCCTGGTCAGAGTATTCCCCTGATTTGCTTCTGCAGATGAGCAAAGCCACGGATTGGGATTACTACTTGGACATGGAAAGTGTGAACTCAGTCTGACAACAACTGTGTGCTGGCTGTTTCAATCCCTTACCCTCTTCTCCATCACAGCCAGATTTCCAATAGTTGAGCCCCATGGATCCCCCTGCAATCCCTATGTTGCAAGATCAGAGTAAAAGATCCCATAAGGTGACCCACAATGCTGGGGACGTTTGATTGTGCCTTGGGGTTCTCTTTTCTTAACAGAGAAACTGGAGGTTCAGTAGAAACCTCTTCGTGTGCTGTGCTGGGATAGGGTAAGGGCAGAATGATCATTGTGTAGACCAAGACGTATGTAGAGTCTGTCTTTGTTTCTGTGGAGCAAAAGAGTGCCTCAGGTTTATCACTATATTAAATTCTCCCAGTGATATCTTGTTCTTAAATAGTTGTTACCCTTCTTCTTACTTCCCATGTGGCTCAGGGATTAAAGTGTCTGTCTGTCAATGCAAGAACCTCAGGAGACATGGGTTCAATCCCTGGGCTGGGAAGACCCCCTAGAAGAGGAAATGGCAACCCACTCCGGTACTCTTGCCTGGAGAACCCCCATGGACATAGGAACCTGGCAGGCTACAGTCCATGGGGTCACAAAGAGTTGGTCACAAAGAGCATGCACACACAATTTCTTCTGAGGGGTAACAAAGTGAGGAACAATGTTTGTCACTATTGTTACAGAATTGAACTTGGGGGCATTCATTCATGTGCCAACACACACACACACACACACACACACACACACACACACACACAATCTACTGACATTGGATTATAGTAAACAAAAAGTACAGAATGTATTGCAAGGTACCCAATGTGAGGCTGAGAAAGGAAAATGGTCAGCTCATGCTCAAAACACCTGAACTTCCCCATGGCTTTCAGGGAATTGTTAAAAAATTAAAATGAAGGAGAAGACTGCAGAATTTGTGATCAGCTCATGAACATTCTTCTGATTGGTTGGTGGTGAGGTAACTGGGTGATATTTCAAGAGTCAGCATCATCAGCCTTCTGATTCCAAACAATTTGGAGTCTACCTGCTTGTGGTCAGCATGCAGTTAACTTCATCCATGTGGTGAAGGTTTTACTATATGTAAAACAACTCAAGAATATGGCTCAGAACATTATCTATAAACCTTGAGGAGGAACTAAAGATCTTTGGTTTTGTTTTATGGCTAAAGTATTATTATTTTGCCTTGCTTGACTGTTTTCATTTCTTTCTCCATTATCTCACCCTCTGATTAAATTTGCTCTTTGGAACTCAGGGAAGGCCTGGGAGGTTAAAGCATTTCTAGAGACAAGAGACAGGAGACACAGGAGTTCTACCCCCAGCAAGGCCCCACAGTGCCCTGCTCAATTTCACCATTTTCCAATTGATTATTGAAATCCTTCTCTCCAGAGGTCACTCTTTTTTTTTTCCCCCAGAGGTCACTCTTTAGTGACCACTCACATGGACACAAATATCTTTAGATTATTTGTGTCAACTAAGAGTAATCTATCCACAAGCCTCTTCCCCTAATTTTATTGTCACCAATTTTACAACCATGGTTCTTTCAAGATCCTATCAAGACATACTGTTGGCCATAGCCCATGAATCCATATATAACTGAATGTATGGGCATTTCTATATCCAAGAAAAAAGAATAATCTGGAGTCCTGCCTATATTTCTCCCACAGGAAGACTTCCTTTTACTGATGTTCATCATGATGTCCCAGAAATGGGCCTAGGTGCTACAGCTCTCCACTTTTGAGTGCTGTTTACATGTGGTAAAGGACTATCTGTAGACCTGATGCATGTCTTTTCACTCTCTGTCAACTGATCAGAGTTACCCTCCATTATGAGACAGGTATAAATTGGGAGAGATAAAATGATGTGTAGCCAGATGAAAAACTTTAAGCACTTAGTCCATTTCATGGAATTACTCATGTTCTCAATACATACCCTGACCTGATCATGTGTACCACATTTTTTACATGATGTATGATTTTAGTGTGCTCCCAACTTAATGACTTGGTCACTCAGATAACAGTTCATGATGGGGAACTCCAGTTGCATGGTAATTTGATTGCTCATGGTCAAGCATTCAATTCCTGGTAGGCCCAGTAACAGTGAAATTCTTTCTCTCTGTTCAACATGTCTAATTATTAGAGAAATGAAAATCAAAATTAAAATGATGTATCACTACATGCCAGTCAGAATGACCATCATTAAAAATCTATAAACAATAAATGCTGGAGAGAGTTGGAAAAAAGAGAACCCTCCTACAGAGTTGTTGGGAATTGTAATTGTGTAACTGGGGTAGCCACTATGGAAGAACAGTATGGAGATTCCTTTAA